>NC_056732.1:128854417-128956917 GCF_019279795.1 Protopterus annectens | reverse complement strand
AAATATCTTAGAGAGAGACAGTGGTGTGATCTATAGGACTGTTGGATTGCAACTCTAGCTACTTTGTGGTATGTAGTCTTAAGTCTAGTAAGTAGAGAAGAGTTTAGGTTAGTAAGGATTTGTGAACAATATGTTAAGCAGGGAAGAAGGTAGGCATGAGTGAGGACTATTCTAGCTTCCTGAGTAAGAAATTTGTTATTTCTATATAGTAGACCTAGCTTAAGGTGAGTTTTTCTGATAGAATTATTTATGTGGAGGTCAAATTTTAGTTGGTCATCAATTGTGATACCAAGGAGTTTTGAGCTAGGTTCAACTGTGATAGGAGTCTTGTTGAGTGACTGGATAGTAAAAGAATTCTTTATGTGGTTGGCTGTTTTGGGGAGGAAGAGTAGAAGTTCTGTTTTTTTACTGTTAAGGATGAGTTGGTTGTTTGAGAGCCGTGTTTCTACTGAGTTAAAGGATGACTGGGTAGCAGTTAAGAGTTCAGAGTGAGAATTAGCTATTGTTATGACTGTAGAGTCCATTGGCATATTGAATATTAGAGTGTGGGCATACATATAAGAGAATCAGGTTAAGAACTTTTGTCCTAAACTTGTATGGATTTCATCAGAACCAAAAACATCTATAATCAGAACATTTAAATACAAAATGCATTCAGTCATATGACTTAAAAACAATTATCATAAAGAAGGATGTCTGAGATACCACTGTAAAACACCAAGTCAAATGACATATCTCTGTACATTATACAATAAAAATTTTAGAACTCGCTACAGTCCACAAGGTTGCAGAGATCGACAGACAAGCTTACAAATGGCCTGGAAGTGTGGTTCATTCAACAAGTTTTAACATTCCAACAGTCTCCACCCATTCAAATTTACCACAGGTGGATGGGAACCTTGGAAGAGGTGTAATGAATTTGCATGAGTGGTTTAAAAAGGATTGTGTTTTTGAACTATAGTTTGGACACTTTTCTGATCCAATAAGGCAATTTGACAATTCTTATTGGACTTTTAGAGAAAATTAATGATGGTACGCAACTTACAACTTGACAACAGGTTTCTCACTGAATGTTTGAACAGTAAAAGGTACCTAAAGGCTCAAGACTTGTAAATTTCCAACTAAAGGCTTGACACTATACAACTTTCCTACTGGACTAGTAATTGATAACAGTGAAGTTGACTAACATGTTTGATTGACACAGTTTTGCGCTTATAAATTTCATTATTAATTGGAATTCAGCCCAGATTAATTATTTATTTTGATGAAACTACAGTTTTTAATAATAAGATTGTTGATGATTTTAATAATAAGATTGTTGATGATTTACTTTTTGAATTTAATAAATCCAAATAGGATTAAGTTTTTTTGAAAGTGGAAGAAAATTGTAAAGCTACTGTTCAACCTAAGAATAAACTTTTAGGGACTATAATGATTATATTAATAATACAGCATACGCTATACCTAAAAATGTTAATGTTTCAGATTTGCCTATGAACAGTACATATGAGAACGTTACATTAAAACCCCAAACTCTAGTTGCTGATGCAGAAGTAGGACATTTGGGAGATGCTCCAGAGACTATTAACCAAAGTCATAGGTTTCTAACTTATGGCTCTGATGAATTCTCCCCTAGCCCATAGGTCTGAATGAGTAGGTGTTAGACCCAAATTAAAAGGACCTTTTTTCTATGAACCCCACCCCCCACACTAACTGGGTTACAGGAGGGGGAGATGCATGGGAATGGAGAGAGGAAATAAAAGAGGCTCTGCAAAGAAAAATCTGTTTTAACAACACATGATGAACATTTTATTAAACATACAGTGGATGATATAATGCAGGTAGAACATAACGTTTTAATCTAAAGTTTTTAAACTTTTCAGCTAAATTAATTTAGATATCAATGTTCATTATTTTACCCTTTTTAGTAAATGATTCAAGTTTGTACCTCCGAGACCATTAGATATTCCTGATTTAATCCTAGAGATTAAGACAGTTGTAAATTAAATTTTTTAACACAGGCATTTGGTAACGACATGCATCCTAACACTTCCACTACTTTATTTAAAAGGAAATGTAAATTTAATCCACCTTTGGATACTACTACAGCTACATTTTAAAGATGCAGTAAAACAGAATTTTACAACCTACAGAGATTCAGCAGATTCCTTTAAAGGAACACGAACAAAGGGGACTACGGTATACTAAAATCATTGACTACCAGTGATTCTGGCAGAGTTATGAAACCAGATACGGGATTTGGAGTGGATTTAGCAGATAAAATTGACTGTGTGAGTAAAATTCCCCACATGTTGCAGGATAACACCAAATACACTACAGTATCCAAAAATGAAATTCATGTGGCATACCGCTGAATCACTTACAAATGCCTTCTACCAGCACCTACAGGACTGCATGGATCAGGCAATCCCAAACAAAACTAAGACTCTTTGTACCAAAGGCAAGCGTCCAGTCTGGTGGACCCCAGCCATAAACAAGCTCTACAACAAAAGGAGGAAGCTACTACAAGATAGAGCAAAATCCTTGAAAGGTAAGACACCTTTGATCATTATAAGTAAAAAACTAAGAGCTCTCATAAAATCATCCAAGGCAAATTTTGATAGAAAAATCGCCAAGGGCTCAAAAGACAATCATAAGGCCTTCTTTAGCTATGTTAGAAACCTAGGAGGAAACTCCCAGATATGCTCAGAATTAGTTCAAAATGATGTGAAGATTACTGAACCTACACACATTGCCAACATACTGGCTGACAGGTTCAGTGCAAACTTCTCCCCCCCCCCAAAAGGAGAGATATCTATACCAGAGGATTGTAGCCCCCCAAACATCTCCAACGCCCAGGTGAGAACTGCTCTCTCCAAAGCAAAAAACACAGCATCCATGGGACCGGATGGTGTCCCCGGCTGTGTGCTCCACGAACTCAATGAGGAATTAAACCCGCAGTTAGGACAGCTGTTTAATCTTAGCCTCACCTCAGGATACGTACCCAAGGAGTGGCGCACGGCGACTGTGGTCCCACTTCACAAGGGCGGTGCCTCCACCGACCCTGGAAATTACCGTCCCATTAGTTTGACAAGCCTTATCTGCAAAGCCATGGAGAGGATCATAATGGAACTCATAAATAAAGACATAGGGAACTTGCAGACTTTGGATCCAACCCAGTTTGGCTTTGTCAAAGGCAGATCATGCCTTTTAAACTTGGTTGACTTTTTCGAGACAGTCACCAAGGCCATTGATGAGGGAAAGGCAGTCCATACAGCCTACCTTGACCTTGCAAAGGTCTTCGACACAATACCCCACTCAGGTATCATCGAAAAACTCATCAGCTTGAATGTGTAAACCCATACATAACAAGATGGGTTGCAAACTGGCTAAGTGACAGAACCCACAGGGTCAGAGTTGCTGGAGCCATGTCAGACTCAAAGTCTGTCACAAGTGGTGTCCCACAGGGCTCAGTCCTGGGTCCACTCTTGTTTGGCATCTACTTTTCTGAAGTACAAGCAAACACAGGAGGGTTATGGCTGACAAAGTTTGCAGATGACTGCAAACTGGGTGCCATAGTCGAAAACACATCTGACGCAGATATCCTTCAGAAGGGCCTCACAGAAACGGATAACTGGTGCCAGAGCCATGGCCTAAAGTTAAATGCCAAGAAATGCATAGTCATACCCTTCGGGAAAAACAAGGTTACCCCTAGCTACCATATAGGTGGCAATCCACTGAGCACAGAAGAAGTCATCAGGGATCTGGGGACCCAGGTTGACAGTAGCCTTTTGTTTGACACTCATGTTGCTAAAGTAGTTAGGAAAACCTTCTACATTGCCCACCTGATCATGAAGGGATTCACATCTAGATCAAGGGAGGTCATCGTCCCCCTGTACTCATCACTCATTAGACCTATGATTGAGTACAATGCCCCATTCAGAATGTATCTGACCCGACACCTGCAGCAGCTGGAAAGGCCCCAAAAGTTCCTCACCAAAAGGATAAAGGGTCTCAAAAATATGTCTTATGCTGCCCGACTGAAAGAACTCCAGCTCTATTCAGTTTCATACCGCTTGCTCAGTGGTGACCTGTGCTTGACATATAAGGCCATGTCAAACCCTGATTTGATGAATATGCTTCACCTCAAAAAATCTAGATCCCTCAGAACCACAAGGGCGGGAGACTTAAACCTTGACACAGTTATTAATAGAACGTGCTGGAGGGACAGATTCATCACCCAGAGACTCCCTATGCTGTGGAACAAAATCCCGGTACATGTGAGGCAGAGCACCTCGCTGGCCTTGTTCAAGAGGAATCTTGACCAATGGATGGGGGATCACAGATATACCCCAGGGATTACTTCAGTGTCACTGCTTGACAGAGGCACAGCAAAATAATAGGCATAGTTTTATTCAAACTAAAGGGGTGGCGAAAGCCAAATAACTATGGGCTAGGCTTATAAATGCCCTTGGGCAGATAGCCTAGTATGAACCTATGAACCTATATAGAAAAATTGACTTATTCTTGGAAGATTACTTGATGCAGGAGGTAATAGCTAACAAAATGTACACTTTTGTTTTGAAAAAAGAAAAGAAAGAAAACCCTTATTCCAGCTGTTTTTGGAATCACTAAGGTTCACAAGAATTTAGATGACTTCCCCATATAGATTTATAGTTTTAGCACGGGGTCTAAGACATACCCACTGTCATTTTTTGTGGCTAGATCACTAAAAAAAATCTTTGACTACCCCACACATTTTAAAGAATTCATGAGACTTTTTGAGGAAAATTAAACAGGGTCTTTTAACCAGGAAACTGAATTTCTAACAGTAGATTGACTTATTCACTTGTATTCTACACAATATTGTTCTTGACTTTTTCCACTTAGCTTTATAAAAATGTACTGAATTAGACAATCAATGCATCAGAATCCTTATGGATTTCATGGAATTAATTCTCAACAATTTTATTTATTTTTTATTTATTTTTTCTTTTAGGGAGAGTACTTTAGAGAGATATAAGGCATGACCATGGACACAGCATGGTCCCCAATTTATGCAAATCTAGTAATGTGTACATGGAAGCAAAGGTCTAGTTTTAACTCTATTTGTTCTTCCAAATGGACATTATTCTAGAGATACGTAGATGACTTATTCCTATTCTGGGAGTATTCAGAAGATATGATTAGCAAATTTCTGATGTTTTTGAACAACACTACTGAATTCTTAAAATTTACCCACTAGGTAGGAAAGGACAAGGTCAATTATTTAGATTTAACCATCACTAAAAATTTAGAATTGATGAGATTCAAGTCAAATGCGTATAGAAAAGAGACTTTTTTGAACACTTACCAACAGTATAACAGTTGTTATTCACTCTCCAGTAAAAGGAGTGTGGTTAAGGGACAAATTGTTAGGGATACAAGAATGTACTCTAGTTCTGAGTTTTTTAAATGAATTTAAAAAGATGACACAGATGTTTCTGGATTGAAGGCACCCCTTTGACCTTTTTCTGAAAACAGCTGATGAGATCATTTAAGGCTGGGGAAATAAATATTATACCCCTACTTGATTCCAATCCTAAAGATGAAAGTGGTACAATTATATGTACACACACACAGCAGTGTGTTGTGTAGGTGCATAGACAACCAAAATGAAAGCGAAACGCACCCAAGGGACTGCAGGATATTTCTTTTAATAGTAAAATAATAAAATGGTGCACAGTACTTCAGTGTTAAGTGCTTTCATCAAAAGTTTTTGATGAGCACGGTTAAAACTGAAGTGCTGTGTACCATTTTATTATTTTACTACTAAAAGAAATATCCTGCAGTCCTTTGGGTGCGTTTCTCTTTCGTTACAATTATATGTACACAATTCAATGAGAACTTCCATGCCTCACTACTTATACAGTATGGGATGTTAGTACAGGAGATAAAAATATAGTTAAGAATAACGGGAACATATTTAAAATTGATCCAAAATTATTTAAATTAGTTCAGAAGAAACCACTTTTTGTCTACAAAACAGGGAAAAAATCTCAAATCCATTTTAGAGAGGTCCTTAACTTCACACAAGCATAGTTTTACACCAGGTATTCATAGTTGTGGGGCATTTAACCAATGCCCATTTATTTTAGATGAAGATGTTATTGTTTTGGTTAAGCAAAGAATAAAGGAAACTGTTTTACCAAAGGGGTGGTGTATGTAGCCACATGCTCAGGCAGCAAAAGTATTTTTATGTGGGCAAAACAGAGAGAACCCTTCATAGGGACATCTATGAACACAGCTATGACATTACAAGACAAAATCTGAACAGCTCCTTTTTTAAATATACATTGATGTATAGTGTATATAGAAAATTCCTATTTGGAATTTTAGAACTGGTTACAACTAATGAGCATGGAGATGAGTGGGAAAACTTACTTGAGATCTGAGAATTTAGGTGGCAACTTAGGATAGATGCTTCTCACCCCAACATTAAATGAGCACTTCTGTTTAGTTTCATTTTTGAAGTTGAGAGCAAGGAAATTTAGATTTTTTCTTGATCTTCGTTTTTTAGTGAATTCATTTTGTATGCAAACTATAAGGCCATTACATGTTATTTTGCAAAGTGATTTTAAATGTAGTTGCCTTTTATTAATATTTTGTTTAACATTATTTTTCATCTTTATTTTGATTTATTTTAATATCACATTATTTTATAAATACACGTTTAGTTTAATTTTCCTTAAATCTTTTCTAAAGTTTTTATTGTATAATATACAGAGATATGTCATTTGACTTGGTAATTTACATTTGGTATCTCAGACATGCTTCTTTAAGATTGTTTTTAGGTTATATGACCAATTCAGTTTTATATTTTAATGTTCCGTGTATGGTTGTTTGTGGTTCTGATGAAGCCAATACAAGTATAGGATGAAAGTGGTCAACTCTATTCTAAGTTTTTTCAAAAATAAATTATTGGCAAAAGTATTGTGGTACAATTTTTTGTACAGTGACTGTGTGATTTCTTATGGCGACACACTACGTGAGCTCCATATGTTTTAAAGTACTAGTTTTCAGTAGAGCTGCACATTTACATGTACTTTTTCTTTGACTTTGATTTGCTTATAAATCTGCTTATATTTGACATAGTTTGTAGAGTGGTTAGGTTCCTTTTGAGGCTAATCATTGGAAATCCCTATTCTAACTGGGGGTAGAGGACACCTTTGTATATCTGTTCTCCCTTCTAGAATGATAGTGGGTTACCTTATCCCAGAAAAGTAGTGTTTTCTCCTTTGTTTTAGTAATCTGGATGTGGTATTGAAAGTTCAGGTATGACTTAAGCCATATTACTAAATGCTTGTATTGATGGACAATTTTGATTGGGTCTTGGTTAATGTGGATAATACTTCCATTGTTTGGCACTTTGGTTAACCTTAGTGGTGTTCCAAATGGCATAGCCTACTCGTAGTACTGAGGTTATGTTCCTGGGCCCAGTTAGGGTTTCAAGATTATTTTCTAGGTTATCTTTTATATTTGCTGGAAATGGCTTTGTCCAGCAAATAACCATGTCATCTGCACAAATAATATATCCAGTAATTATGGGGAGATGGGATAGAGCTGTCGGTAGTTTCTTAAACTCAAGATGTGTAATTATAGAGGAAAATAGTTACCCCTGATGGACTCTGAGAAAGGGAGCCAAGGATATAAAATGGAACCAATTTGTTCTTTGGACTGCATTTTGTAAGGAGGGGTGTAAACCATTGTAAAGCCCATATAACAGTAGCTGCTGCATGCAGGGAGTTTTTTTTTCAGTGGGTTGTTTCCAGCAAATCAAAGGCCCTTGTGAGGTCTATGTATGGGGGTGGGGAGTGTTAGAAGTAGTTTGCTCAAATACTGTAGTATATCATCTGTAAGAATGTAAAGGTCAATGATGGTGTTTCTCCATACCTAGAACCCATGGTGTCAGGAAGATCCCCAAAGCCTTGGATATATTGTGCTTGTTGAATTCTCCAAGTGTTGGTAGTGCAGAGTTTGTTGGAAAATCATTGGCATAAGATAATCTAGTTGATTTAGGAATATGTTTATCTATTATGGTTTTCTACTAATATAACATATTTCTTTTTTAGTAAGACAAAAGTATCTTGGCAAATTGAAATAAACCATGGGTGAAAGGTATCAGTACAAAGGTGGGGATCATATTGGGGTTTGAATAACAGTTTAACATATTTTGTTTTTTGTTTAACATAAAACGGTGTAGTCTAGTTAAGGTTCTGTTAGTATATTGCTTGAATTTTTAGATGGTTTCCTTGTATCATTCCGAGGATCTTGAGTTTTTATTTATCCACTTTTTGTTTATGGTGTTAATTGCATCTGTAATTATATAAGGGATGTGTCACCTTGTCTGTATAGCACTCTTTCCAATGGAAAATGTGTTGCAGTTGTGAGTACCATGTTTACAGTTCAGCACATCGTGCACTGGTGAACTTGGGGCATACTTTGTATCTTCGCTTTATATATTTGATATGGATTTCAGGATGCAGCTATTTCTAGATGATTGCTGCCTATAGTTCTGATTCTGGAAAACTGTTTATAATGTTTATCTAACTCCAATCCTTCCATATGTCTGGACCCAGGGTATGACATAGGGCACTTAATTTGGCAAATGTGGTCTAACTAGTGAATATAACCAAGAGTTTATGTTACATATCCAGTTGGCATGGCAAAGATGAGCATCTTGTTACGGGTTGTAACACTTTTTGTGATTTGCAGTCTGTTTTGATAAATATAAGAGCTGCTGTTATATGTGTATTTTTTAAAAGTTTTTTTGCTTTTGTCACTGCATTAGAATGCCACATTAAATCCAGATCCGTCCAGATTTGAATATTTAATCTGCTTTGCTGAATTTCACTTTGTCTTGTAAATTACTTTTGCTGGTTTTGATGCTTTAATAACTGTGTATTATTTGCTGTCATGCCTCTCAAACTCTCAAACTTTATCTTAAAAAATCTAGACAAAGGCAAAAAATGGGAGAGATGAACAAAGGCCCCAAAAAAAGAGGCCAATTTTAAATATTGTTTTTGTAAACTTAGAAAGTTGCTAGAATAACATGTCTTGAATTATCATGCATTTTCTGAAGGATATGAATTCTAAAACACAAATGTCAGTTTAGTGATTTCAATCCTTAATGATTTGCCAGTAAACAAAATTTATATGAGGAAGAGACCAAAAATATCAGGCAAAAATCTGGAATTCTGTTAAAATGTGGACAGCAGAGAGGTATGTTTGCTGTGCCTTTGCTCTCCGTTATAACTTTTAGTGCCCCTGGATTATTGCCACAGCCATTCATGGTTACTGTTATAACTTTTAGTGCCCTTGGATTATTGCCACAGCCGTTCACCATTACTGTTATAACTTTCCACACCCCTGGATTATTGCTACAGCCATTCACAGTTACTGTTATAACTTTTAGTGCCCTTGGATTATTGCCACAGCCATTCACGGTTACTGTTATAACTTTCAGCACCCCTGGACTATGCCACAGCCATTCACAGTTACTGTTATAACTTTTAGTGCCCTTGGATTATTGCCCCAGCCGTTCACCATTACTGTTATAAATTTTAGTGCCCTTGGATTATTGCCACAGCTGTTCACGGTTAATGTTATAACTTTTAGTGCCCTTGGATTATTGCCACAGCCATTCATGGTTAGTTCCTGCCCTTGGATTATTGCCACAGCCATTCACGGTTAGTTCCTGCATGGTTTTATAGTTGTAACTTGGTTGGTTGTGAGCCCCAGTGCTTCTAGATTGTCATCTTTGGTCTGCACTCTAGTGGCAATAGTGAGTAGCCAGGTCTCTTCTGAGCTGGGAATCACCTTTTGTGAACTCAATGTGAGCATTTTCTTTTGGCCAGAGGATTAGCATATTTGATTTCATTGCCTGAATGAAGTTGCCACATTTGCATGGCAATGCACATCACACCATGGTGCACTGTGTAGACACAGGTGCTTTCAGACACTAATTCCCTAAAAACAAAACTACTCCCTAACAGTTCCTAAGCAAAGAGCTGCTTAATGAGCACCAGGCTTGTGCAAAGAAGGGCAAGTCTACATGAATTTAGACTAAGTGGAGCCTTCTTAACCACCTAGCACCTGAGCAAATTTGCACTCCCTAACAGTCATCACAGAAAGAAGAGCATCATTCTTTTAATGCCAGACCCTTAAAGTCACTATATTTATACCTGAAATAATAGATCAGCTGTTTCCAGCAATCTCTGTAAGCAGCATAGTAGAAACTGCTTCATAGCATGATATTAAGCTATTGTCCCGAAGGCCCTTATAAGCCTAGCCAAGAATTTCACCCATGTTCCCACAAAGTCAGCACTTGTTTTCCCTGTGCAGCAGGAACACAGGTGGGATCCAAGGGGTATAGTTTCTGTTTCCCATCCAGTCATCCAGGTTTCTCTTAAAGAGGGCTAGAGAGGTACTCTGACATGGAGAGGAAGTGTATTCCACAGATGGGGGAGTTGTTGGGACACAAATCTATCCCACCAACAAGTTCTATTAATGTCACAGACCAGGTTGAGACCTTGCATTCGGATTGCACAAGTGGAGTTTGACTTATAGATATGCAGCAACTCCATCAAGGCTGAGTATGAAACAGCCTTGTATGCCAGACACAGGTCACCGCTGAGCAGTCTGTATGAGACTGAGTAGAGGGACAGGGCTTTTAGCCTATTTGTGTAGGATACGTGTTTGAGACCCTCATTTTTCCTGGTCCGGAACCTCTGTGGTTTCTCCAACTGCTACATGTGTTTGGCAAGGTATATGCTAAATTGGGGTATTGTACTCTATAATGGGTCTGATAAGGGGGGAGGAGTACAGGGATGTTATGACCTCCTTGTTCCTAGATGAAATACCCTTACTTGTGAGGTAGGCCATATAGAAAGCCGTCCATACAACGGAGGCCACATGGTGGTCAAAAGTTTATCTATTATGCCCGAATGGAGAATAGTGTTGAAGGCTTTGGCTAAGTCAAGGTAGGTGGTGTGCACTGTCTTGCCCTCATCCATGGGTTTGGTGACTGGTGTCTTGAGACAATGTAGCAATTGGGCTATGTTTTCTGACAGCCACTTAATTCTTATACAATCTAATACAGTATGTGAGAGATGTACTTGTACCCTGTTTCAGGAAGCAAACTCTCTCCCACAGCCACTGGAAATGCCAAATAGGATTTCAGAAACTCACAACACTACATAATACCTGCCATATACAATACAGGTCAAACACACAAACCTACATATCCCAAGCTCTTAAAAGTAATATAACCAATACAAAACATCAAAGACCTCCCAAACAGTAATTACACTAAATTACTTATTAAAATAAGTAAGGGAATGTTCCCACTGCCCTGGGCATAGTTGCCTAAGACAGTATGAATACCACCTCAGATCTTGCTTAAAAAATAGGCCAGAGATATAGTGGGACTTAACCCACTAATAAAAACATAAAAAGTGCTGGCTAACACCTTTTCTCATATTTTGCTGAAAACACCATATTCATGAGCAGTGCATCTTTATGACTGGCAGCCAGTGGGGCCGGTAGCTACTGAAGGCTGAGAGGGTTGGAGTGCGGAGGGTAAAGAGGCACATGTCAATCTAAAAAGTGCACTACCAGCACAACATAAACCAACCTGACCATCTATCTGTTACTTTGCAGCAAAGAGTAACTGTGTTTTGTTAGGCAGACAAATAATGCAGATGACAGTGGCAATTAGTGTATTTGTTTTTAATATGTATTCTTTTTAAGTTGTGGATATTTTTAATGTGGGAGGGCATCCCCCACCCCCAAACTCTCTTGCTCAGATGCCCTTATTGGCAACTGATGAGTAAGGCATCATTGATTAAAAACCTAAAACTTAGACAAGGAAATGAGAATAGGCCCTTGTTTAAGATTCAGTGCTGTCGAATCTATTGATGGTAAAGGGGGTAAAACACACTATATGGGGAGGAATAGTTTATCCTCCCCCCAACCTAAGGAAAAGCTAAGTTTGAAATCACTTTTTCCAGACATAAATAGGAAATGGATGTACTAGTTCCTTCCAAATCCTCTGGAAGACTCCATACCATCATGTCAAAAAGCTGTGCAGATTACCTGTTGTTCTCTATATATACATTAGCAAGCTATTTAGATAAAAGTGGCCAGAATCCAGCTTTGTTTTATTATATTTTATTTTTTGTTTTCCACAGTAGTGCACTGATTACTACTGACCAATGTCAGGCTCAGCCTGGGTGAAATAAACATTTCACAAACAAAAAATACAGAACTATAAGCAATAACAGAATAGTCCAGACTAATTATATTGAAAAAACAATGTATATATACATTTTAGTGAACTAGCTCAGTGCGATATATAATCAAGCAAAGTGTAATGTGCAATATATACATTAGTTTCTAAAATGGGTTAATCTTCAATGAATCCTGAGAGAAGAGGCTGACAAAGGACACAGGTTAAGTGATGCTTCCAGTGTTGAAGCAGGAGCATTTGTCTTAGATGAAGAAATGCTTTTAGAGTTGCATTCTGAATTTGGAATAATTGTTGATTTCCTTGATGTCGATGGGCAGAGCTTGCCAAAAAGTGGATGGGGGAGAGCTTCATTATTTGAATCATGGTAGTTCTTAAACTTCTAACACCTGCAATATGAAAGAGATTTCAGATTTTAACCACTGTAAGTGATGGCTGTTCATAAATTATTTGTATAGTATGCTAGACAGAATTAATTTCTAGATGCCATTAATTCTGCTGTCAGTGAGTCAGCAAATATTTAAATAAAGGGAAAACATTTTTTGTTCAGCCATCTTAATTCAAGGCTCACTGCTTTTCCTCCTTATACAGAGTTACTATATAATACTGTAATCATAGGACCAGAAATGAACATCACTGAAATCTTCCTATTAAGGGAGCCTTTGTCTCCATATTTATAAACTGTAGGGTTACATCAGCAAATGTTGAATCTCTGCTTGAATCTGCATACATTCTTATTAAAATCTGAGTATTTATTAAATGATTTACTATAACAAGGTTTCTGCTTCAGTGACATGCACCATTTTCTTTGTCTCTTATTACTTTCATGTTTTAGGCCAGAGAACTCACCAAAATCAGTTACCACCTATGCGGTGACTAGCGAACCAGGAGTGTTTCATGCAAAGACATTAAGTAAGTCACAAAATATATTTATAAGTTACAGGGAGATATGAATATATTGCACTTGGTTAAATATTGATACAATACAGTTTAAATAAGTAATTAATGGCTGTAAAACATCCTGAGCATGGATAGTCTTTGCAAAAGGTACGTACATCAGGATCATGGATATATATGTTCTGACAATGTTATGACAAAAAGAACTCCGGAATTGCTGTGCACTTGGAGAATCATTAGTGTTCATGACTAGACCACACTGTTCTGTCCATATCCTTTGCATGGAGTACATAATCATACCAAAGGATTATATTTAGAAAATGTGAACACTAGTTATAATTAACTCAATACTTGGGTCGTAAATAAAGTGCATCAACCAGCTCACATAGAGTGAGCAACAATATCCTTATTTACAGCACAGTGTAAAGAATTTCTTTCCCATTCCTAGGATTTAATTAAGGAATATCCCTTATATAGATAGAAATATAATGCAAGAACATGTTAAGTCACCTATTTAAGGTACATAGCAAATTTACATAAGTATAGATGTCACCAAGAGTGTAATTAAATTACAGAACATGTATGATCAGTAGTTAGAATAAGCAATATGTCAGGTGATGGTTTTAACTGACTGGTAAACTCAGATGTTCTTGTTGTATTCATCTATCTTAGTTTTTCAGCTTTTCCTGGTTAGGGGTCACCACAGCGAATCACTGGTCCGCTATTGATTGGCAGTGGAGTTTTACAGTGTTGAGTTGACAGCCTGGCATCCAACCTTCACAGATGGCACACACACACTCATGCAGCTTACTTGTCCACAGGGAGGACATGCAGACTCTGCACAAAAGGCGCTCCAGCTGAGAATTAAACCTAAGAACCTGTTGCCGTAAGGCGACAATGCTAACCACTGCACCACAGTGGTCTCCTTGTTTTATATATCATCTTGTATATATCTATACTATATATATATATATATATATATATATATATATATATATATATATATATATATATATATATATTTATTCATATAGGGCGAGAAACCATGGACATGAACTTTCCTGTTATCTCCGTAGCCAGCCTGTTGTATATGGGCATCCTGAGGTAATGTAGCAATTGCCTTATGTTTACTGGCAAATGGCTTATTCTCAAACAATCTGATAAGGAATGAGAGAGATGTATGGGAGCACTTCAGGTCACTGAAGGTAGTTTTGGTGAAAAAAAAAATTGAAAGTTTATTGAAACTACTTTTGCTAACAGTGGAGACTGCCTTTTTCTCCATTGTTATGCAAACTTGGAGTTTATAATTCCAGAGGTGTAGGGGAGTGTCCCCCCACATTGCAGGTTCAGGGAGCCTTGCCCTCTTAATGAAAGAAAAGTTTATTTTAATGTTTGATGAAGGTGGTTTTGGTGAAAGGTTTTTGATTTTTCTGTGTTCACCAAAACTACCTTCAGCGACTCAGCATGAATCCATATAAACACAATGTCACTGGAGGCAAAGCTGTCACATACAAGCATAGATTGTACCAACCAGGTTGTCAGAAATGCACCCACCACACACAGTATTAATCAGACATACAGACCCACATATGAGGAGGCACTTAAAAGTAATCTTCATAAACCCTAAAGACCGCCCAGACAATTGACCTAGATATCCTCAGGTGGCCAAAAAAGCACTCCACAAAACACCCACAACATGACATACAGCCACGTCTCATGAAGCCCCAACTTCAAAGCCCATAAGGCAAGTCACCCCACAATCCAATATTATAATCATAGGAAACTCCATTGTGAGACACACACATCTTCCACTTACCAGGGTGAATAAGCAGAAAGTCACAGTCAGGTGTTTATCAGGGTCAGGATCAGACAAATCACTCATGCACTCAGGTCATTGGACCACAGGTACCAGTATGACTGTGTCATAGTCCATTTGGATGTAAATGACAGGAATACCTCCATGGACTATATAAACAGAGACATTATGGCGCTCACAGACTGTGTCCCATGTTGGTATAACTCTACCATTTAGCAGCAGTCTACCTTCATCAGGGATGGTACTGCAACATGAACAGGAGATTACAGACTTCAATAACTGCCGTAGCTTCTGCTGTCATTCTGAGGGGATGCAGTGTTTATCCAGATTGCTCAGAAGAAACTCAAAAACAAGACACCATGGTGGAATCTAAACATTAATAGGCTGTACAACATAAGGAAGAAAGTCATAGCAAAGGTCAAGAAGCACAATTTCCAACAGGATAAAAATGCTTGTATCATTCTAAACAGGCAACTCAGAGGGCAAATCATGTCTACCAAAGTCAGTTTTGAGATAAACCTAGTCTTCCTGGCCAAGTAAAACCACAAGTTTTTCTTTAGCTACATCTGTATCTTAAAGGCTGTACACAGAATTGTGCTGTGCTAATTGTGACCTGCCTGAATAAAACAGCAAAATAAGTCCAGCACCATTCAGGAGGTAGATAGTCAAAATTTTAATGTGGCTAAAACAAGAAAAAAACAGCAAACCGGTTTCAGACAAACTTACAGCCTTCTTCAGTGCATTAACTAAGTTGAATCCTTTACACATTTAAATAGTATTTGATTAGACATACTAGAAGTTGATTGGTTTATGACAAAATTAGCTCAGTTCATTAAGGCCAGGTTCAAAGCAAGCCCCTAGCCTAACAATCCAACCAGATTTATTCTTCTTTAATATAGAATGCCAACCTGCTTTGCTGGATTTATGTCCTTGAATTTCATCAATGAATGTGAATTGGAATTTAGCAGTGACATGGGTCATTGTATGTTTGTAATGAGCATTAGATATCCTTTTAGTTCTAATGTCACTGAGATGTTCACTAATCCTGTGTTTTAGTGGCCTATATGTTTGCCCTACATAAAAAGCCGAGCAAAAACAGGTGGCCAAATAAATGACTCAGTCACTGCTACAGTTGCCAAAGCATCTGATTTCAAAAATGTGTGGTGTATTGCTGCTCGTAAATTCCTTGATTTTACATGTATATGTACAAAAGCTAGAGTGACCACAGGAATTGTTGCCCACTAACTTGTCTCCAAATAAGGTGACCTGTTGTATGAAAGTGGGTGAATAGTGTTTAGTGAGTTAGATGAGAATTGATAGTCCTGCCTCTTCTATATGAAAAGAGACACTGTGTGGAAAGTATTCCAGCTAGTTTCTCATTAGCCATTAGAATGTCCCAGTGATTGTTCACAATATTTCTGAAAGCGTCTGTGCTTTTGCCAAATGTTGTTACTAAGCGATTGGGTTGGGGAGACTGTGTGTCTTTACCTTTAGGTCCTTTACCATAGGTTAACAACTTTTTTTCTGTTCTAGTGGCGAAAGAGCATGCCCTATCAATATTATTAGCATGATAGCCCCTTTTCAAAAAATGCTCTGAAAGATCATTTTTGCTGATGTTAAAGGCTACATCAGAGGAACATATACGCTTAATGCGTAGAAATTGGGATTTGTGGATGTTTCGGATGATGTAGGAGGGGTGATGACTAGAGGCATGTAGTAAGGTGTTGAACTGGGGGAATTTACGATAAATGTTTCTAGTGTGTGATCTTCTTGACGAAAAATCTGAACATCCAGAAAAGTGATTACTTTGTAATCATAATTGAGAGCAAAAATGGATTCTCCATTTATTTTCATTTAAATATTCTACAAATTCCTCAGCATAACCAGCATCCCCTCTACACACCATCCAACAATCATCCAGATAACGTCTCCAGATATCCATATCCAGAAAGATATTGTGATTCACATCATATATTAGTTGTTCCTCAATGTAGTCCATGAACAAATCTGCGTATATAGGAGCGAAGGACGCTCCCATGGCCGTACCTATAAGTTGCCAGTAACATCTCCCATGGAAGTAAAAAACATTCTTAGTGAGAACATGTTCAGCTAAACAAACAAGAAGGGTATTGAATCCAGGAGTATATAACTCAGCCTTGTCAAGCCAAAACTGGATGGCTTGTAGTCCTGCTAGACCTGCCTGAAGCCGCAAGATATAGCAAATCTACTGGCTAACAAATTCATCTCCAATTTTACTTCACTCTCCCCCAGTCACCCCTCAAGAAATTCCATCGAGTATAACCCTCACTTAACCGTCACTAAGGAACAGGTCCTAAACACACTTTCCAAGGCCAACAGAAAAGAAAGGCAAATACTAGGCGAAAACAAATTCAATTTAATATGACCTGTTAAGCGCTTTTCGTTTAGTGCATAGACTAAACTTCTTCAGACAGATTACATTCAAAAATTCTTCATTTAAATAGTCACACCCTTAATTAACTAATTAGTCCTTCTAAAGGGTATAAAACATATAGTACAACAAACTGTTCTGATTAAAAATTACTTGTATAAAAATGTGTAAACATATGTACAACAATGTACACATGAGAAAAACTCCTTGTTTGATTTAAATCACAGAAGAAATATATACACCAAAAAGCCTATATGTATGTGTATAACTGTAGTAATAACACATTAAACCTAGTCCCTATTACTTAATCATATCTAATTAATTGAAATTTAATTGTACAACTATACATCTATATAAAAGTATCAATTGGAGTAACCATTACTGATGTAGCTAAAAGGAAAAATCTACACTCCCTAAGAACTGTTTGAGTAGTGTAATATTACTATGTTATATACACTTATCTAACTATATGTGTAGAAGGTATAATATAAAATACATATAAGAAATCTAGGGAACATATACCCTCTGGTTCACTCGCTCATCCAAACGTATACAATAGCCACAATAATGTTAGGACCACTACTCAACATGACATTTGTTAAACAGTGATACCCTAGTACATCTAAAGTTGGCATAATGTATGACAGTGAGTCTACTCACCCTTTATACTTAGTCGTTGGTTGAATTGTACCAGTATCAGTTGTCAATGATTCAGTGATGCAATTATGCATACTTGTATTACAGTCAAATTCATTTTTGACTCAAGCAACTGTCCTACATTAATACAAGTTTCATCTCATAGGGTTATTTAATTTCAATACACATGCTGCGGAACAGGCCTCATTTAGGCCTGGTGGATGGTGTGAATTCAACCTTAGTTGCCACAACAATTCTAGTTCTTCCAAAAGTAAGGAGTAAGGACCACCCCCCCCCCCTCCAAAGGTCAGTCTTAATTGAGTCTATAACTCAAAATTTAAAAGCATGACCTGGGAATTCCATACAATGTCTAGCAAGAGAACTTTCTTGTTTACCTTTAATAATATAATAAGTGTGTTCATACACCCTTTCTCTTATTAAAAGGCCATTTAACACCACATTGATGAGCCCCTGATACCTTTCCAGGGTACCTCTTTTTATTTTCTTCAAATCTTATGGGTTTTTAATCCCATGATGGGAATGGACCTCATTCCTAAGTCAAAGTATGATTAAAGTTCATGAAATCAGTATTGTTTCAAACTGTGATGTCAGCCATGAAACATGACCTATCAGGACCACTGGAGTCTCTATATAACCACTGCTGCCAGTCAGGCTTAATCACACATGAATGAGAACTGCAGCAGCCATCCCTCTACATAAGTCACCTGGAAACTATAGATTCATTAGTCTCGTCTTCCCTCATAGCCAAAGCAATGGAAATGATTAATATGACATTAGTCACCTCCGGACACTGGATCTAACCTAATTCATTTTTGTGAAGAGAGGATCATGCCTACTCAGTCTGGTAGACTTCTTCACTAAAAAGGCCACCAAGGCAATGTTTGAGGGCAAAATGGTGAATACTTCTTACCTTGACATGGCCAAGGCATCTGATACAATACCCACCTCAGACATTTTAAACAAACTCAAAGAATGAGGCATTCCAATGTTATATGCTGGATTTCCAGTTGGCTCTTAGATAGGACCCAGGATGTTAATACAGGGGAGTGCACTCCACAAAAAGCTGGTCACTAGTGGAGTCTGTCAGGGCACAGAGCTGGGTCCTCTCCTTTTTAACATCTACTTCTTGGGAGTCGAGGCAAACATCAAGGGCCTCTGGCTGGCCAACTTTACAGATGGTCACAAACTGGAGACAGTCACAGAATCCCCCAAGACACACATATCCCTCAGGAAAAGCTAACGCAGACAAATAACTGGTACCACAGATACTTTAGAAAACTCAGTGCCAAGAAATGCTTAATAGTACCCATTGGGAAGTCTGCTATACCAAGCAACTACCTTAATTATAATATATGCCTTAGAGTACCTCCAGTGGTCTGTAATTTTGGAATGTATATAGACAGTAACCTACCTTTCAGCCAACATCTTTCTATGGAATAAGGAAATTGTTCTTTGTTGCTCAATTTATATGCAATTGTATGGCATTTAGGTCCAAGGAATTCATCATTCTACTGTACTCGGCAATCATTAGATATATTAAGTGTGGTGCCTCCCTTGGTATGTTCTTGACTAAGTACATACAACAACTTAAACATCCACCGAGGTTCCTCACAAAACTAATTCACAGTTTTAACAATATGACCTATGCAGATCACCTCTAAGCCCTACCCTATATTTGTGTCTTAAAGACTAATGAAGGGTGATCTATTTCTGGCATGAAAGACATCCCAGGATCTCACTCGAACAGTCCTCTTGCATATTTGCAAAACAAATAGCATCAGAATTACCTGATTCAAGGACTTAAACCTTGCTTGCAACACAAAGAGGGCATGTTGAATGGACAGATACAGATGATACCCTATCTGTAGAACAGGCTCCCCATTCATGTAAAGCAGAATTCTTCACTGACCCTATTTCAAGTACAAGCTGGACCAGTGGATGGGAAATCAGAAATTCATCCCTGGTTCGTCATCTGTGTAACTAATGGATAATGGTAAGAGGTAAGTAGTTGCCCACCGATGCTTTAGCTTACACATACCCTTATCAATAACCTCTGTGTTACCAAACTTGTTGGATACATTGGAGATGCATGATTAGGCTTCGAAAAAGGCCCTTGTGGTCGTTACCCTAGTATATACCTATGAAATTATTTTCTCTCTCTGACTTCAAATGCCATATATATATTTATATTTTAGCATTACCAAAAATTATATTTTAACAGTTTTTCATGTTTAAATAGTGTTAAAATGAAAAGTTCAGCTTTTTGCCACATTGGAGGGAACAGCAGGAAAAAAGAAAACCCGTTTACGTTTTCTACATCCTCAATGAACATAAATCACTCCACTCAAAAGTAGTCTGCAATGAAATTGTACTTAAAAATTCAGTCACTTATGCAGACAAGCAGATATTTCAAATAATACCACAATATTCTCTAAAATGCAGAAGAACAGTCTTTACCCTTCCAAATATTAGGGGTCATTTCCAAGGTTGTCCTTTCAGGGATACCCTTTTCACTACTTTTTTCATTTGATCGCACTGTTTGTCTTCCACTCCCAAATCATGAAGCAAGAATCTGATCTTAGTAAGGGTGGCCACCTGCTATAGTCCTCAAAGACTAGCTAATTCCCATTAACTTCCTATCTTTTCTTACTTACCATAAACTCCTTGCTAAAGGGCAACTCTTCCCATATTATTGCAGCCAGTGTTTTTTCCAGGCTCAGTAGTCTCACACTCACAGGATCAATGTAATTATTTCAGCACGAGCTTTAGCAAGTGCAAGGAAGGCCCCCAACTCTTTTTCCTGCACTCTTATAATCCTACTTACTACCCCTTTTACTAACAGTGCCCAGACAGTAGTCCTGCATGTCTAGGTGGGTAGCGGGCATCATCTCCAGCCTATAAACAATGGAGAATTTTACCTGTGAATCCTACACTTGGCCACCTCCCTGCATGCAGTCTCTTACAGCAGGTGGCTGATACACATGTGGTCTGGCAGGTGTTATCCTAAAGATGCCTCCAGGATGCAGCCAAAGTAAACTGAGAAGTGCAGCACTGTAGCTTCCTGGTGTCCACTATAATGCATGACTGCCTGACAATGTCTTTCTCCTTCTATGACAAGAGGGCTGTCCATTGAAGACTATGTTCCCCTAGAGAGCCAAGTCTCCAGTTTCAGGTATGGTAGCTGAATCCCCATTGCTCAAGTTGCAGTTGGAATTAAAACTTCAGTGTCATTAAAGTAATCTTGGGTAAATAATACTTCATTAATAAACACTCTTAATAAGGCCCACACTATTCTGTAACAAAGTGCAGTTTGTTTAATGTGGATTCTGATCCAGAGGTACTGTTTCTTTTGAAGCAGGTTGTGTTTTGTTAGATGGAGTTTCTGATATTTTATTTAATACTAGTCTGAGAAGTGCATTCTATTTATTTACATCTTTATATTTATTGTTTATTATGCTTAACTGGGTTTGTGAGCAGGTACCTGGACCCTTTTCAACCAACTCAGATGCAAACAGCAGATAGTTAATAGTTCATGAAATTAGCAGCAGCACACAGCAAAATGCATAGCCTACACAAGACAAGTGTACATAATGGAACAGAAGTATAATGTGTAGTGTAAAAATAACAGAGGCCTGCTTACCTGTTGTATTCATTTCTAAATTTGTGTTCCTTCTCTAGAGGGTGGCTATCCCATTGAATTCCGAGTCTTGGAAACTGATTACAATAAGATTGCCATAGCTGTGGCGTACATGAATGATGGCGACAGAAAGTTTACCGTGGTGAAACTATTGTGTATGTATTGCATTATGCCTTGTTTTAAAAATTACCAATCAATCTCTATTCCCATTCTTATTAAACAACTTGTCTTAGACAACAAGATCTGTTTAACTGCATCACACTATATTCAACACATTTAAACTTACAAATGATATTTCATTATGGAATATTCTGGAGCATTATTCATGCTCTATTTGTGCTGTATGAAAAAAATCATGAGAGAGAGAATGTGAAACTGAATTGTTCTTTTACAGACTAGTTTAGATGCAATTGATGAGTACTTCAATCTGAATAAGATTCTTCAAACATTCCATTTAGAGCGTGCATCATCTTTCCACATATGCTCATAAAATATAATACTTCACTGGTATCTGCACTATACATGGTATGTGTGTGTATGTGTCTTATGTTTTGTGTACCCATTTTCCAATATAACCGCACATTAGAAATTATGCCATGGGATGCATCACCCAAAAACTTGCAAGTAAGTTTCAAGTTAGTTTCCCAGCTGTAAAGCAATATGTTAATTTAACAACAGTGTTACATGTCTTGTTTTCAATGACAAGTGACAGGAGTTTACTTGCAGTATCTCTTTTCAAATGTATCTTTACAGGGAGAAAATATATTCTGTGACTGTAGTTAGTACTGAAATATACCATCCAAGTACTATAAAAGAAGCTAAGATGGCTGAGAATACCAGACTTTTTTTTTCTTTCTATGTTACTAGTCTGTAGCTCTAAAAGTTTTGAAAGGGCAATTATTAGCATATTTCAACAGAATAGAGTAATCACTTTCTATACACAACACAGTGCAGTATGATGTTATAAATGGTAAACTGAGAATTTCCAGCATCATAAAATGTCCTAGTTTAATGCCCAAAAATGTCTCATGCTTTTTAAAATTCAAAACCCTTTTTTCAAGAAATGTGTACCTGCAATAGTTGTCAGATGAATGAAAATACTGAGAATATGCTAGAAACATTGGTCTCTTTTGTCTTGCATTCAGGTGCTTTGGTTTTGTTTTATATAAGTGTTGACCTGACCAGGCTTTGCTTCAGCTTTTTTTTTGTTTAGGATAAGTATTGACTTCCTTAATGTCGATGGGGAGAGCTTGCCAAAGGATAGGTTCCTGACAGGAGAAAGCATGTGCAGTGCTGTGGAGTTTGGTTCTAGGGGCAATGAGAGTGGGTGTAACAGAGCATGTGCAGTGCTGTGGAGTTTGGTTCTAGGAGTAATGAGAGTGGGTGTAACAGAGCATGTGGAGTGCTGTGGAGTTTGGTTCTAGGGGTAATGAGAGTGGGTGTAACAGAGCATGTGCAGTGCTGTGGAGTTTGGTTCTAGGGGTAATGAGAGTGGGTGTAACAGAGCATGTGTAGTGTTGTGGAGTTTGGTTCTAGGGGTAATGAAAGTGGGTGTAACGGAGCATGTGCAGTTCTGGGGAGTCAGGTTCTAGTGGTAATGATACATGGTGTGACAGAGCATGTGCAGTGTTGTGAAGTTTGGTTCTAGGGGTAATGAGAGTGGGTGTAACAGAGCATGTGCAGTGCTGGGGAGTCAGGTTCTAGGGGTAATGAGACATGGTGTGACAGAGCATGTGCAGTGTTGTGAAGTTTGGTTCTATGGGTAATGAGAGTGGGTGTAACAGAGCATGTGCAGTGCTGGGGAGTCAGGTTCTAGTGGTAATGAGACATGGTGTGACAGAGCATGTGCAGTGTTGTGAAGTTTGGTTCTAGGGGTAATGAGAGTGGGTGTAACAGAGCATGTGTAGTGCTGGGGAGTCAGGTTCTAGTGGTAAGGAGACATGCTGTGACAGCATGTGCAGTGTTGTGAATTTTGGTTCTAGGGGTAATGAGAGTCAGTGTGACAGAGCATGTGCGGTGCTGGGGAGTTTGGTTCTAGGGGTAATGAGACATGGTGTGACAGAGCATGTGCAGTGCTGTGGAGTTTGGCTCTTGGGGTAATGAGACATAGTGTGACAGAGCATGTGCTGTGCTGGGGAGTTGCTTTTAGGGGGAATGAGACATGGTGTGAAAGAACATGTGCAGTGTTGTGAAGTTTTGTTCTTGGGGCAATGAGAGTCAGTGTGACAGAGCATGTGCAGTGCTGTGGGGAGTTTGGTTCTAGGGGTAATGAGACATGGTGTGACAGAGCATGTGCTGTGCTGGGGAGTTGGTTCTAGGGGGAATGAGACATGGTGTGACAGAACATGTGCAGTGTTTGGTTTTAGGGGTAATAAGAGTTGGAGTTACTTCTGAGTAGTGTTTCAAGTTGTATGAAGAGGTTTATTTGTGAAGTCTAGCTGTAGGGGGGGGTAAATATATGGGGTTGGAGTAGTTTGTAGAGTTGAGATCCAAAAAGTAGATTAGATTTTTGTTTTATGGGTAGCCATTTTTTTAGGGTGATAAAGTGAAGCTCACAGAGAGACAAGTCTGTAATGAATCAGCAGATACTGTTAGAGTCTGGTATGTGGTAATATTTTTCTTGTAGGCAGAAGCAAAAACTGAGATGCCATATTCAAGTTGAGAACAAAGAACTCCTCTGTGAATGGCAGCAGTGGATGGTTGGAATAAAAAAGGGGAGATCTTTTTGGCTCAGAAGAGGACCAAGTTTATTTTGGCTCTCACATTTCAGTTTGAAAATGGAAGTTTAGTGACTGATCAAGCCATAAACCTAGGTATTTGAAGGTGGAGGCTGTCTGTATGGAAAGGGCTGTAGGTCAAAAATAGTAAGAGTCAGGTGCTTGGTGCATTTTCTGTGGAATTCCAAAAAGCATAGCTTTGGTCTTGGTGAGGTTGAATAGTAGTTTATGGCTTATGAGCCATTGGTAGCACTCACATAAGTCTGAGTGGAGTTTGAATTGAATGTTGGTGTGAGAGCGACCTAAACAGTGTACTACAAAGTCATCAGCATAAAGGAGAAGCATACAGTAAAGTAGAGAGAAGACGGGTACGAGCTAGGGTAACTTTATTGTTGCTGGTTAGGAAGTTTTTACATCTGTAGAGAGTACCAAGTTTTTTGTTGATTTTGGTTATTGTATGAGCTATGCATTTGTCAAATTTCATATTATTGTCAATAATGAACCCTAGTAATTTGGTTTGTGTGACTGGGAAGATAGGGGTATTATCTAATGCAGAAATAGAGAATGGGGGAGTAGGTGCTGCTGCTTTGAAAGGATGAAAGAGCATAAGTTGGGTATTTTTAAGATTTAGTACTATTTGGGAGTTTAACCAGGTGTTGATGGATGCAAAGGCTTCTTGAGTCTAGATCTAAAGTTGTTGGAGGGTGGGGGCAGAGCAGATTAAGGTGGAGTCTTCAACGTATTGAGCCAGGTTTGCTAGAGGGGTGACTTTGTGCTGTTGAGCCAGGTTTGCTAGAGGGGTGACTTTGTGCTTTTGTGACTTACTGAACTTTTTCTAGTCCCATTCTACTTCCCTTCATGACTTAGCCTCCTTTCTGTCCTTTCTGTCAGTATACCTTTACAATGAAATTTTTACTCTACCCTTTCTCTTTTAAAAAAATCGCTTCTGTCTGCTGTAAAAATGATTGAGTTATAGTCTGTATATATTGTGTTCTAACACAATTGCTTATTAATGTCTGTATATATTGCGTTCTAACATTTTTGCTTTTTCTTTCATGTATATATAATCTGCACTTTTTTGCCAATTTGGCAATCTTTGTTGTCTATGTAAATTTGTAATCTTGTTAATGTACTTCTGGAGCTTTTCTCCCTAGGCCACTGCTGAAAATGGGTGCATGCCCAGTTGGATGTTCCCAGTAAACAAATGTCAAATAAAATTAAAAAAAAAATGAAATAAATAAAATAAATACTCTGTTTATCTTCTGTAGAAAATGATTCACCCCACCTGTAAGGCAGTTTATTTATTTAATTATTTTTTTGTGAATGCTATTCCTAGCTCTTAATTTTATCCCATTACTCAAAATTCTGTCCAAGATGGTGCAACCACATTCAGTATCTTCCAGCATAAGTATTTAATTCCATTTAACCTTATTTATTTAATTTTTTTAAGGACCAATGATCAATTTTCATAATTACACTACTTCCTGGATTTAAATATATTTTTTATATTTTCCATGATAAAGCATAATGAATTATGATCAACATTCCTAAAGGTAGATCAGTTTCTACCTTAGTAATTAATCAACATTGATTGGTTAAGTCGAAGTTTAACATTCCTTTGTTTTGTATATTATCTTTAACTGCTTCAAACCATAAAAATCCAAGATCTCAATAAAAAGCTGTGAAGAGTAGTTATTGCAGGAGAGATTCTCTCATTTAATAACCTGGTAATTAGTCTTCCAAGCAAAGAATGTTTCTCTGATTTAAACAGCCAAATGCTTTCAAAACTTAGAATGTCTGAATCCATCCATATTAGGGGTACAGTAACATATCAATAATCTATCTTTATCCATGCTGCTGAATAAATATGTAACTAGAGTATCACACATTCTTTTAAAAATGTATATTTTAATAAATCACCCAAAGCATAACTATTTAAATTATTCATTGTTTTAAAGGATTATAGATTGTAAACTGTAAATTCTCTATCATACGAGTCCATTCCATACAACTACCCCACAGCAATAATTCCATCACTAAAACATCCACTGATACCCAATTCATAAGCAGCCCTTCAAACCTACTAGACAACCAGAAATAAAAGACATGCCATTCAAAATGGTGGACAGCCTGTAAGCACACTAGCTGTGCAGCTCCCTAAACTTTAAACTGTATCTGACTTCTAGCCTGCACATCTCGATGGTAAAACTATACAATCTAACAGAATTTAACACAAGAAGGCAAATACAAGTGGTTTTTACCTTTATTTCTATCGGATACCCTTCCAAATAATAAGAAATATACTTATTGAAGACTGCATTCAGAGCCGCATGGTATGGATTCAGCCAGGCACACAGGCCCTAAGACAAGAAAAAAGAATAAAAGAAGAAAGATGCTCACTACAGAACTTACTGATGCTAACTATTCTTGTTGTCTCTTTTTCCTCAAAAGCAAATATTAGACACTAGACTACAGATGGAGAATCAGCCAGATAATATGGAAACTCTTACTACAAAAACTAAACTGTCAGCCATATCCACCCCTGAAAAGGATACTTCCTCCAAAAGGCAAAAAACTAAATCTCTGATAGAACCTACTAAACTAAACCTTCGTTCAAAACAAGAACAAGCATCATCAGTAGAAGATTTTAAATGTGCTTTGTAACCACTTCAAACAGAAATACAAGTTTTTTCAAGCAAACTTGCTTCCTTCAGCACAAATATGGACCAAATTATGCTGCAACAAAATGAAGCTAAAATTATGGACATTAAACTAAAAATAAATGATCTCAAAAAGAATCTACAGTCAAATACTAATGCTGTCAAAGAACTGCAACAAAAAATGGTTGATTTAGAAGCAGGAAGCAGGCAAAATAATCTCATCATAAGAGGAATACCAGAGTCATTTGAAAGTGCACAGCTGAACTCAATAATTAAAGAAATATTCAGTTCCCTGCTAAGCAACAAATATCTGTTAGAGGACATTAAAATAGAGAGAGCACATAGATTTATAAGGTGAACACAAACATCCAAATATCCTAGGCAGATTTATATCAGGATATTAAATGCTGCACATGTACAAAGTATCCCGACTGCTTATAAAACCAAAAAAAATCTGTCCTGGAGAGGATATAAAGTAACTATTACTCAAGATTTACCCCTTGAAATTAAAGCCGGCAGAAACTGAGTAAATATTGTGCTTACCTGATTGAAAATAATATAAGTTTTTAGATGAAGTACTCCTCTACCTTCATATTCTTCCAAAAAAAATGAAAAAAATATCCATTGAATCTCCTGAAGATTCAAAATCCACAATTTTGAGACTGTTTAAAATAAATGTAGCATGAAGAAACTCATTTTACCTGCCCAGTGGTAAACGACTGTTGCTCCAGCTATTCTAGAGGTATTTCTGCTTAAGATACTTTTAATATTAAAATGAAAATTCTGAATGTTCTGTGAAGGCCATGAGGTCTGTTAACATTTTAGCATTCTATTTCCCATAATTCCATTTAAAACCACAAGCCAGCAGCAACATTTCAACCCATAGACGTCATCAGAAACATCATTGCCCCAGTGCATTACTGGGAATGGACAAAATGGCAAAAATGCATTGCGAGTGCTGGGTATACTTATTTCAACTACTTTCCTGAAGATTTAATCTATTTACACCAGGTGGAACTCTAAAAATCTATGTTTAACACTTCTGCAGTTTGTAAAAGAAAATGAGTTTTATGCTAATCACTTGCTGCAGTCTGTGTTATGTGGTACAGACAGTAATTAGTGTATTCACATCTCCCTGCAGCTCACATTCCATACAGATTAGCTGTTAAAAGTGCATAAAAGGTATTGTTCTTCACATTATATGTACCTGAAAATCAGCACTTCCAATTAAACCATAACTTTTTTATCATTATTTTAAAGTTGTATAGCCTTGAAAGTTTGAATGCCACAATATCTGACTTCGCTAGAGTAGTATAAAATAAAGAAACTAATGACATTTCTTTACACTACTAATGCACCAGGTTATTTATATAATATCCTTATTCAAACTAAAGGAAAAGGTTGTGTTCACCTATATTAAAAAAGCTTCTGTTATTTAGAGATCACTAATGTAAGATCAATCGGTTTGTAATGTGCATAAATCTATGACCCTATCCCCACCCTTCAGGAAGAGGAGGGAAAATATTGTGGCTTGATTTATGTATTGTGTCTTCTAATGAAACAATTATTACAAATTCTATAGGGTAACATACAAATATTCATAGGATTTTTTTTTACCTGGCTAACAAACTGTGTTCTTACATCTTTTTTCCTATGAGATTAGTTAAGTAGCCCTTCCAGTTAGCCATTTTTTGCAAGATTGTTTCCCTTTTTCTTTTTTATTTTAATTATATATTATATAATTGCCTAACTAAGATGACACTAATAGATGTTGCATTACCTGAACACTTGAACTAGCTCTCTAAATGATTACATAAGTTCAAGTGAGAATTATCGTTATTTATAAGGATTCTAATCAGACAAGAAAAGTAGCCGTGTTAGCGTTTCTATTTTTGTTTTCTTCTCCTCTGCTACATCCTGTCATTAGCTCCAAGTTCTTATACTTTTAATCTTTAAAAGAATGCTGTATAGAGTTTGCTGTCATTAACCCGTTACTATAACCTAAGGATTATATGTTTTTTCCATAATGTCTGTATACATTTTCTTGATTTTCAGAATATAGTTTTCTATAGATAGCAATACTGTATTAACGAGTGTTATATTCCATTTTTCTTTTACTTTTCTTCAACTAAACTTGAAACACACAGTTTAATAGAGGTCAGAAACTAAACCTTCCTTTTAACTCAGACATAAGGGGCTTGCTCCGTATGGTATGATGCGGATGTTTGTCCACATTTGGATCCAAATAGGTAATTTCGACATCCCTCTGCTTCTTTCATCCATTTTATTATTGCATTATCAAGCCTTCATTTACCGTACACGTCATGTTCAATTCATTTCACAGGTTAGGCACCAGCAAGGGGGATAGGAGACCAGAAGTCACTGAGCATAAATTGTTTCTCTCCACAAGTAGCCAACTAAAGACACCCTTACTTTTATATACTCACTTAAATCCACCTACCACTATAAGGATATTTTTAAACCACACTGTTAAATGATGCTAATAGATTCTTGGAATGTTAAAGGGTTCTCAGACAGGGAAAAATAAATTTAATCATGCATATCATGTACCAGAGTAAATCCAAAATAACTTGCCTACAAGAAACCCATCTAACCTCACAACTCTGGGATACGGATTGGAAAATGAAATGGATCAAGCAAATCGCAGCAGGGGGTAATTCCACTTCTAAGGGGGTCGCTATCATAATTAATGAATCTTTCTAAGGTGAAATTATCTCCACATAAAGAGACCCTAATGGGAGATGGGCACTTTTTACTTGTAAACACCACACTATAAATAAACACTTACTCTTTATCAATTTATATTACCCATGTTCGAATCAACATATCTGATATTTGAAATTTTCATCCTTATAGCTAATTATTGCACCTTATTTGGGTGATTATCCAAATCACTTCTACATCCTAGGTGGGGACTGGAATGTTTTAGTTAACCCAGACAAAGCTAGATCCCAAAAACACATCAAACAACCTCAACGTATCACTTCTGCTATGGATGAACTGCAAAACACCTATGATCTTTTTGACCCTTATGATAATCAATATGATAAGACAATATCCAGATATACCTTCTTCTCAGCCGCACACAAGTCCTGGTCAAGGATTGATGCATTCTTAATTTCCCAAGCTGTTAGATCATATAGAGTGGGTTATGCTGTAGCTCCTAGAACCATTTCAGACCACTCAAAAAATTAGCCTCTCCATCAACACATCAAACCCTCACCTTTTAATAAATGGACATTAAACCCGAAAATTATTCAGAACAAAGTAGTAGCACAAGAAATAAATAGTATTCTAAATCAACTTGATGAGGATCTTGTATCCATCCAGATAACTCTTGACAAGTAGTGGGAAGCCACCAAAGCTGTTCTCAGAGGTGTTGTAATATAAAAGGCTGCATGATTTAAAAAGAAATACACTTGAATCTCAAATTACCACTGCTGAAATAGAACTACAACAAAGTTACACAAAAGAACTTGAAAGTAAAATAATTGATTGGCGAAAGCAGCTACATCTGCACTACCTAGAAAATATTTCCCTATTAGAATTAAGAACCTTGTATCAGTACTCAGAATGGGCACAAACACCATCCAAAATGTTAGCCAGGATTATTAATATAAAGAGTGAACCCCAGAGGATCAAGGAAATACATTATGAAGGAAGTGTAAATCATGAAGACCAAGACATTCTTAATGTATTTGAGGATATATATATATATATATATATATATATATATATATATATATATTAAAATCTATATAATTTATCCTTTCCTTCTTCGACAGACAAGTATCAGTATTTTATGCAAGAACAGAGCAATCGTTTGGAGTCACCACTACTATTAGAAGAAGAATAAAATGTGATAAATTAAAACCAGATAAATCTCCAGGCACAGATGGTTATACATCTGAATTTTATAAAATATTCATACTACCTGTTTCAAAAATACATAGTCTACAACTACATAATACAAAATGGGATAACCGACAATTACATAAACAACTCTAAAACAATTCTTATACATAAGCCTAACTCAGACCCTATAGACCCAGCTAATTATAGGCCAATAGCCCTGATAAACACTGGCATCAAGATTCTGGCTCATATCCTTGCAAACGGATTGAAAAGTATTCTTCCCTGTATCATCTCCAATGACCAAATGGGCTTTATGACAAATAGACAAACTTGCGACAACACCCTTCTTCTAGATACTAATATCAGGCTCCTCAATAAAGATAAACACCCCAGATATGTCATTACTGCTAATGCCAGCAAAGTGTTTGATAGAGTCAACTTAAACTTCCTGTTTACTACAATGCTTAGGTTTGGAATACCTCTGAATTTTGTTAACATTGTCAAGACTATCAAAAAGCCTCTACCTCTAGCCAAATAAATAACTTCAGAACCAAACCCATCCCCATCTCAAATGGAACAAGGCAAGGCTGCCCGCTTTCATCTTATCTTTTTAACCTATACTTAGAACCCCTGCTCCTATATATATATATATATATATATATATATGTATATATCTCAAAAAACTTTTCACCACATCCCAAAAATCTTTAACATCAAGTTATTTTACTCGGCCTTTGCTGATGATTTAAATATCTACCTGCAACTTCCCACATCAGATCTTCTGAAAATCATAAATGCCATAAACAGATTCTCAGAGATTTCCAACTATAAGCTAAACTTAAATATATCCCATCTCTTCCCCTTAATCCATTGGGACACATGGCATCCTATTTCCCTGTGAGTGAGTTCAAGATTAGATATCAATTAAAATATTTAGGTACAATTTACACCCCCAACCTCAATGAAATTATCAAAACTTTATTACGGACTTGGTCTGTTATAGGAGATGACATAAATAGATGGAAGAATATAAATATCTCTCTACTTTCCAAAGCTAGCATAGTTAAGATGAATGTGCTCCCAAGAATTCTCTTCTATTTAAATGCCACCTTCTCTGTTATCCCCAATAAATTCTTTATAGATGCAGAAAAAGCCTTATCTACTAGAAACAAATATGATAAGCTCATGCTTTCAAAAACTAAAGGGGAAGTGGGATTGCCAGTTCTTAAACTATGTCATAGCATTATCACTTTATATAAATTAATTCAGATAATAAACTTTGATTCTAGATCTGCAAATTGGTTGCATCTATGGATTAATATCCAGTATGAACAACTTAAAACTCTTGGCTTCAATCCAAAAATGCTGCTGTTCTAAGAAATTAACCCAAAGTCTGTCTGCGTCAAAAACTTACATCCTCTAATTAAACATATGATTTTAGTTACCCAAAAATTATTCAAGTCAATCCAACTTTCTAAAGCCATTCCCTTCCTCTACAGCCCTTTCATTTAAATCCTAATCTATTAATAAATGTTTGTCCTTTCGGCTTTTCCTGGTTAGGGGTCACCACAGCGGAACTCCAGTCTGGTAATGATTGGCAGTCGATTTTTTTATGGTGCCGAGTTGCCAGTCTGACGCCCAACCTTCAGCAAAGGCACGCCCATTCACGCATGTCTTTCGGAGGGCACTCAACCATGGGGTGGACATGCAGACTGTACACAGAAGGCACTCCAGCCGTGAATCGAACAGGAGAACCTCTTGCTGTGAGGCAACAATGCTACCGCTGTATCACTGCAGCTAATTTATTAATAAATAACCAACCAATTAACCTGAACAAATTCCCCTTAATAAGGAATCTTAACATTTGGGAGATTTACATATGGAAAGGAACTAATATTTCACAAATAAGACAGCAGCTAAATCTCATCAAAAATTAGACTACCATCCTTAATTTGATATGCCATCTCATAAACACTAAATTCATATCAGATAACTTCAACATACAGGAAATTAGCCTAGCTAATTTAATACTTAAAAACCTAGCTATTAAAGGCAAGACAATTTCTAGAACATATAAACTGGTAATGAATAGAAAACTTCAGAGCTGTATTCTTTTCTCACCTTATTGGCAAGATAAATCCCTACAGATTAATGAGCAAACCAAAAAAGTAGTAGTAGAAAATACGGTCAAGTTTATTCCTTTCAAAAGGTTGTTGTACACTCAGATAATGATAAATAATAACGCCTATTTCACTCCAAGGAAACTTAGTAAATTTAATTCCAAATTCTCACCCATATGCCCGCATTGCCCCAATCAAACTGCAGATATTGTTCATGTCGTGGGAATGTAAGAAGGTACACGACCTCTGGTGCACCCTAAGGGCTAGATTAGAAAAAATGGGATACGAAAAAAAGTACATTATCATGGGAGACTGCTATATTACACGTTAACATGAACAAGTTCTCAAAAATTCTAAACCAGGTATTATCACAATATGTACACTCATAAAGTTCTACATTACAAAAAAACTGGTTAATCACATTCCCTCTCACATGGGAAGAATTTAGCAACTTAGTAATTAAGTATATTCGTTCCCACAAATTAATGTACTCAACCACTAAAAAAAAATACTACCACAATTACTGGCATTACCTGCTTGATGTCATTCTTAAGTGATAAAAACACCTAGTATCTTTAGATTAGTATTTTGTCTGATCCCTAATTGCATTATATCTCACAAGTTAAGCACTATAGTTCTTATAACGGGTTATGTGGTAATGACGCTTCATTAGTATCACCCCAGTCTATTGACCAATTCCTAACCTGTCTTCCTCATTTCTAAGTGAGATCTGATTTTACCTGCCTTTATATATCTATTGTAGTAGTTGGCTAAAAACATGACTTCTTGTAAACTGTATGTATCATTTGTATATAGTTAGTTAGCTCGTGTTAGTTCTGTTTTTCCTTTTTTTGTGTTTGTTTTTACTTCATAGATGTAACATATCTGTGGCTTATAGTGTTCTTGTGTGTGTTTATTATTGAAAAATGCAATAAAGAAATTTTTGAAAAAAAAAAAAAAGAAATAAAAAGCATGCACACAGAAAACAAAATAAGGGCAATTATCATAAAGAAAAAATTAGAAAAAATACACTGTCCCTGAACAGTAAGTCGGCCCCAGAAAAACTATAGGCATGTAATAAAAATCTTCTTATAGTCCACCATTTGTGCTGACTGCTGATAATATATTTCAAAAACAGTTAGGTTTAGTAAAATTAGCAGTAGGCTTTTAAGTATTATAGGGGCATACTTGCAGAAACTGTATCAAAAAAACAAGCATCACAGAGTCTGAAGTGTTGGCAAAAGTTAAAAAAACATAACAGTATCCATCAATAGTAAGCCAGCCACATGGAATAACAGGGTTATAATAACATTCTCTTGCATTCAAACAGTTGCATTAACTACATGCAGCACATGTTGATAAGAAACCCACACAGGCTTGGGGAACTTAATGCTAAATTGATGTGCCACCATGTGGTGAAATGTCTTACTGTTGCATGTCTCAAAGTACATGCTTGATAGGGGAAGCAAATGGAATCTTCAAACAATACAAATGGGTTGTAAGATATTTCTGCAGCTGGGATTATGTTTTATGGAAAATATGAAGAATAAATAACTAAACACACCAGCTCAGTTTGCTTTCATGATCCTTTCATTAAAATTGTACTCCTTCAGGATAACTGTTTAGATATGAAAACTCTTGTAGTTCTTGTTAATCGAAATAGCATGGTCCGTAGCACAAGGTATCCATGTACATTTTTTTTTTTTTTACATTTTCTGTCACAGCTTTAATGTAATTTTATTTTCTTTTGCAGCAAGGACCCGAGATATAAGTGCTGACACTGTGGACAAGTTTGAAGATTATACATTGAAGAAAGGTTTAACAAAAGCCAATATTGTATTCTCACCAAAGAAAAGAGGTAATACTGCAGATATGTATCACTGTTTAAAGATTTAGAAGCTCTGTACCACCAGTTTCTAAAATGTAGGCCAAGTCCAATATTCTCATGAAAGGTATAGAAGGTGACATAGTTTCATAAACCAGTTTTAGGCCATCTTAAGCCAAACCACTTATCCCATTTAATAAGCAAACCTTGCTCCTTATGTTACAAGGTAAACACCTTAACTAGTATGCCTGCCCTCAACACCAGGGCACGCAGTACAAGTTTTAGCCATCTGGGAAATGCAGGCTGAATTATATTCCCAAACCAGGCAAGGGTCATTCTTGCTGCAGAAGTGAGATGTTTGCTCCATTTCAGCGAGTTCACATACATGTGCACATGTGGACCTGCATGTTTGTGTTTGTATTATATATAAATATGTGTGTGCATTGCAAGTGTATAGATTTGTGTAGGCACAATTGATGTCTATGTGCAATTGCAAATAAGTGTGTGTGCATTCTCGCAAATCTGAGTATGTATTTGTGTACATGTGTATGTATATCTACATGTGTATATATATATATATATATATATATATATATATATATATATATATATATATATATATATACCATATACAAAAATGTGTGTGTGTGTGTGTGCATGCATAATGAATGTGTGTATATTGTACACTCGTGTTATGTAATGCCCCCACTGCATCACTGGGATCGTGTATTACTTGCTGAAACAAGGCAGATTAAAATAGGACTCGCATAAACTAAATCACAGATCTGTATCTTCAGATCAAAACGTTGTGGTATAGCTATTTTCTCTCTCACTTCCCATATTCTGTTTCTTACCTATTTTGAGCAAATCCCTCTGCTGCTGTTTCAAAGGTAAGAGTTGTAAACGTTGATTTTATTGAAAACAATACTTTTGAAGAGTTAGATTACTTTTAGCTCCATGGTTTGGGACTTGCTGGATCTTGCCTCATGCAACCATGTGGCTAACCTGAAGCAGCTTCATAGTGACAGAGTACTGCCATGTCATTCCAAAATATAAGGATTATATTTGTAACACATTAAAATGATCTCATAGTTACAAATGAACAGAATGGAAATGGAAAATATTCTTCCCATTCTAGTTTACTAAACATACATCTACAAAATGTTATAAAAATCTATAACACCAGTTTTTGAATTCGTTTATTTTCTATTTTTAAAGTAGCCTCAAGAGCAATTGGCATTTATAATGCCTTGTCACCTAAAGTTTTTTAATTTGATTTTTTTTTTTTTTTACATTACAGGAGAATGCAGTCCACCATCAAATACAAGTGTAAGTACAAATATTTTCACGTTTTCTTCATTATAAAGTTGCCAAAATGGAATCAGCAGCATAAGGTGTTTGATCTAAAAACTGTGCATAGCATAAGTACATGAAGCACTCGTTAAGTACGATGTCATAACTCCAGATGACATCAGAGTGAAATATGTTAGTTACAGTTTGGAAGCAGTTTATTAAGACATGGTGTACAGCTAAAAAGGCATAAGTGGAACATCTGATGATCCTTATAAATGTAGTGCTGCCATGGGAAATTATCAGCAAAGGTAATTGTAGTTCCTTAAGAGAGACAGAGGAGAAAAGAGACAAGACTGTGAGTGCAGGAAGTGAAACACTTATTTAGACATTCTATGGTGAGGTAGCATTCAGTAATCTTCCAATTATCTTTTCCCTTTAGTGCTGAGTATGATTCAGTCAATTCTCATTTTTTCTGTTTTGTGATGCTTAGCAGGTCAGTTAACCCAAAAAGCATTCCTGATTTCCCTCTGGAAAGGTGCAGCTATGACTACACTGGGGCTTATCTAAACAGGAGTCATGTAGCTTCAGATATCTTGTAAATTGCAATCCTGGGGTTAGTGTTTCATCTCTCTGCTTTTTGAGTTAAGATGCTTTAAAGTGGTCATTTTTTAGAACTTGGAAGTAGCCAATAACTGGATGACTTTCCTTTCAAGGATACTGCATTATATTTAGCTCATCTGTGGTATTTTGTGCCAACACATGAGAACCATTTGTGACACAGTTTAGGGATCAGCTAACTTCTTGCTTTCACATGGCTGTGCCAAATTCTGTGGCTCAAAGATAAAAGATGAACTACATAAATAAAAATAAACCAATGTGGATCAAAGCACTGAGTATGTGTGCCCTTATCTAGTACAACTAATGACTACAATATAGCATCAACATTTCATACAAATGGCATATTCTACTACACAGGATTCTTGCTCCTCCTTTAGTATGACATGCATGTTTCCTTCTCCTCAACGTCAGCTGCCTGATGCTAATCTCCATGATCATTGTTTTCTGCAAGGGAAATCAATATTTTTGCAGTTTATACTGACAGAGATTCAGTCTTTCTGTGACCACGGAAGTGATGTATATAAAAACCATGGGGTGTAAGGTGCAATGGACTTGCCCCCTGCAAAAACACTTAAAATTTTATTTCCACATGAGGTGAGACCTTGTTGAGTTGTATTTTTGGAACTCAGGGGTGAAGCATTATAGCAGCTATAATAAACATAAACATAACTGACAAAATAATGTTGAATAAAACAATTCTGATAAAATACAATAAATGAATATAGAATAAATAGATCTGTTGTTTCCATTACGAGTTGTTACAACTTCACAAGAAACCAACTCATTGAGCACAGCTGTTAACAAAAAAAAACTCAATGCCTCCTTACACCCCTCCATATACCTCCCCCAATATATACAAAATGCACTATTTCACAAAGACAAAGAAGGAAGAAGTCACTCAAAAGAAAAGTCACTGATGGCACAAAGTGCAACAGCAGTGACCTCCTATATAAATCAGTGACTGCGGAGTTCACGTTCATCAAGTTCTGCTGCAACAGCAGTGACCTCCTATAGAAATCAGTGACTGCGGAGTTCACGTTCATCAAGTTCTGCTGCAACAGCAGTGACCTCCTATAGAAATCATTGACTGCGGAGTTCATGTTCATCGAGTTCTGCTCATCGAATTGGTTTATCTATAAGCTGTAGGTCAATGAGCAATAGAAACATTGATCCCTTTCATTGTTAATTATTATGATGTCTTTTCTTTCGAGAGGTTTCAAACAATAATTATAACCCAGTGTCAAATGAGCTCTAGTAGGCCTCGCCAATATGATGCTCTTATTTTGTACAGTCTGTGTGACCATTACAGCCCTAACAGTCACTTATCTACAGTCTAATACATGAAATAAAAAGCCATAGTCATCATCACCAAACAAATAACTCATGCCAAAATCATGGACTGAAAATAAAAAAAAATAAAAAAAAAATGCATTAAGATCCTGGGGAACTACCACACTGACAATATAGCCCTAAGAGATGACCCAAATGTTCAAGATTTGGGAAGTTGTGGTCAGTGACCTAAATTTTGACTAACATGTTTCCATTATCTGAAGAAGGTCCTTTTTATATTGCACAGATAATAAACAAAGGGATTGTGTCTAGATCTAGAGATGTCACTGTCTCACTTTACTCAGACCTCATTTGCTATCACTGACCATAATGCATCTTTTGGTATGTATCTGTCCAGACACATGCCACAACTGAAATTCCCACACAGATACCTTACTTAAATGATACAAGGCCTAAACATATCCTAAAGGGAATGACTCAAATACCTGTATCCTACAGACTGCTAAGTGGTGACCTGTGTCTGACATTAAAGTCATCCTCCAACCCAATATTTATGGACCCTACAGCACATCAACAAGAAAAATGTAATCAGAAATTCTCTGTCTAGAGATGTAAGCTTTTCCTGCACCATCAACAAAATGGTTTGGAGGGGGTGGTGCATCTCACAGAGGATACCAATGTTCTGGAATAAACTCCTGCTTACACATAAAACAAAGATCAGCCATGTCCATATTCAAGCACAAATTGGATCTGTTTGAGTATTAGAAAATGTACCCCAGGATTGTCCCCTGTACTGCTAATGGACAGACACAGATCCTAAATGCTTTATCCCATGCATGGGCCCCCCAAATTATCTATGGCATGATCCCAGTTCTCATTGGGAATAATAAATAATTATCATCCATGGTGTGGGTAAGGCCAATCTAATACCAAACGAGATAGAATAATTCAATCATCAAAAGGGAAAGAGCTAGGATTAATATGGCCCCCAAGGGCAGCTAGCCTACTACTTACCTATGAATCTATTATGCATTACCTGAATGCAAAAATGTTTATTAGTATTTTTTTAATCCGTGTAAGTATATATACATATATATAAATATATATATATATATATATATATATATATATATATATAAATATATAAATATATATATATATATATATATATATAAAATGTCCCACAGTTTAGGTTATACCTACATTCAGGTGTAATAGCCAATGTAGGACAAACTGCTTGCAATACTTCAAAACTCCCTCAGGACCTAACAGTTGATCCTGCTACTGTTTAAAGAAAAGAATGGTTTTGCAACTTCTTACTGTTCAAGTGAATTTATTTCTGCATGTTGCTACAGATGGGCTCATAAAACTGCTTTCCTTGCATGTTTTAACCCCACAGAGAAGAAAACAATACTTTTGAAGAGTTAGATTACTGCAGCCTTAAAGCAATAAAAATTTGATTATTCTAAACTCCAACCATAACCTGCATTTGACTTAGCTGTGCCCCACGCAGTAAAGGCCTAATAGTGCAGATCTTTTCGATAAACCATGTCTGTGCAGTCACCTATCTTCTTAGTGAATTCTCTTGAGTTTCAGCATAACATTGCACTCAGTAATGTATCTGATACAAGATTTGTACAGTATTATTAAAGGTAGTATGAGCCCTGAATGTACGGATTTAACAGGCCTGTCATCCTTAGTGCATTAATTCTTACAGAAGAAACATTTTCCACTGAAAAGATGGTTCTTGATATGTAAATATACCATGGCCTTTACTGATCTATGGACTGACATGCATCTGGAGTGTTTCTCCCTGGGCCTCCGCTGAAAATTGGCTTTGTTCCAAGTTGGACTTACATGATTAAATGTTAAATAAATAAAATCTTATGCTATCAAAGCCACAGACTCAAGTTTAAGTGGACCAAAGTGCATACTTTTGTAATTGTTAACATTTATAAGAAGGTACGTTTTTCTGACCACAGTGAAACATAAGCACTTATTCAAATATTTCATATCTTCTGTACAGGATAGAAAACAATGGATCCGTGTTTTTTATCTGACTACTTAGCAACCCAGTGACAGCAAGATGGAAAACATGAAAAAAACAATATGCAATTAAAAAAAAGACCAAGCACAGACCCTGAGGAGCACCATTACTAACAGTTCTCCAGTCAGATTTATTGTGCAGTATATTCACCATTTGTCTTCACTCTGTTAACCAGTGCTAGATCCATTTAACTATGCATAAGTTAACATTTCTAATCCTTAGTTTTATATTTCATATTTAATTTTTCAGTTACCTTGATCTAATTTAGTGTAGATTTTTCAAACTGTGTCTTTCTGTTGGTAATGCCCTTTTCCAACGTGCTTGTTCTGGTTATAATTTTTTTTTTTGTTTTTATTAGCTTATTTTAATTTGGAGGCTCTAAATTTTGTAAATTTGTATTTAGGGGTTTGATTTATATGGTTTTAGCTGATTTATGGGGAGTAAGCGTGCACTTGTGTGTGTGTGTGTGTGTGTGTGTGTGTGTGTGTGTGTGTGTAGAGTATTTGTTTTCTTAGTTGATAGAAATGTTAGCAAATTAAGGTGAGTAGCTACACGGGGTGAATGCTGTTGAGTTTTGATGATAAACAGAGTGGTGATAAAAATATTTTGCTTTGTAACTAAGTACCAAATAAATATTTTATTGCACTCCATTATTTGTGTCCAATATTTGGACATATATGTCTTCAATTTATAGATATATGTATATGGTTATGTAGCTATCTATATAAATGTGTCTGTATCTATATCCATATTTAGACACACACACACACACACACATACACATATATATATATATACATATATATAGAGAGAGAGAGAGAAAGAGAGAAGGATATGCCCAATGATAGCAGTTCAGATGAAGAATAATGACCAGATATTCAATTCTGAATGAAGAGCGAAGGTTATTGAACTCTCTTTTAAAAGAAAACTCCAAGGCAGGTGAAAGTAATTATGATAACAAAGAAGACTAATTTTTCAAATCTTTATTGAAGGTAATTCTGATGATCACTTTCATTAGTAAGACTTCTTCAGATCAAGCAGTAGTAGCAGGGTTTTTAAATGCTATAGTAAAATAAACAATCAACAGAACTGATAAACATTTATTCATCAGATTTGCCGCCTCTGCTCAAATGCCTTCAAAGAGTAAAACACCCAAAAAGTTCACCCCTTATATAATTCCACAATTAAAAAGCAATAAAGCAACAAAACAGGTGCAATTAATCAAGTATTTCCAATTATATTCCATAATTAATCCAAAGGATTCCAAAGTTTTATATTTTAAAATAAACAATGTTTCTTTATATAACAACCTATCCTTTATTTCACCATATTCCCTCAGTTCCACATTTACTTTCTCTAAAATATAACCTTTCAAGCAATCTGGATTGGCATCATGGAATTGTTTAAAATGTAAATCTAGAGGCTTTCCAGCTTCTCCACTCACTTTTAGACTCCTTGAGAAGGCCTAGCTGTATTATTTCATCGCTACTTCAACTGCCCTTTCAGTCTCAGATATATATATATATATATATATATATATATATATATATATATATATATATATATATATATATGGCTTATGATTGACTGTGTCACCCAGAATGTTTTCCATGATATAATTTACCACCACCTTTGGATAACAGCCCTTGTTCTTTTCTATGCTGTCATGTCAGCTTTTAGTCTGATGACGGCAGTGTCTGTTCTTTTCCATGACTTAAGGACTTTAAGTGGTAAATTTATACCTGATATAGTTTACCCATTTGTCTAGCATGACAATTTCCTTCTCTTACACTTTCTGTAACTTCAAAGGGTTTTTGATGCTTATCCAGAAATGTATTTTCAGTTGAAGGAACCAAACCCAATAATACCAGGTCTGTGACCTGGTAATCCCACCTTCTGGTCTCTTAGTTATATACCCCCTGCTGGGCTGCTTCTGCCCTCTCCATGTGCTTAATGACTGTTGACATTATGATATTCAGTCAGGCATGTGGTTACAGTTGGAGGAATATACAGGAGTGGATTACCCTTGCTTAAAAGACTCACAAACAGGTCAGAAAGATAAATCCAGGTACTAAAACTCGTTTAAATGATTTTTTACTCAAATATAAAACAAAGCATTAAAAGCATTTAAAATGACTTTCTAATTAAACAAAATGTTCAAAACTATGATTTATTTTTAAAAATACTCAAAATGCTTATAGAAGTACTTGAAATAATTTCCAAATTGCATAAAATGTATGAAAAAGAGAAAATAACCATATTTTTTCACCAAGTACTTCTTTTTCATATTATCTAAAGCTATTTGAAATATCCAAAGTGTTTGCAAGTTTGTGCAATATTACAGTATAGTTATTTCACAGAATAAGGTCATTTGAAAGAGTTTATAGTGCAGTTGAATATTTTTTGAGTACCTGGTGTGTATGCTTATACATAATTACAAGGGCATTTTGTTGGCATGGCAGGATTTCGCAGACCTGCACCACTTGTATTTGATAATAATGTTTCTGAAAATTGGAGTGTGTTTGAACAAGACTGATATTTTCATACATGCTTATTTTTCTCACAAAGATGCACATACAAGTGCATTTATTCTTCCTAATTTAGCTGGTTCAGAAACCATTGAAAGAAAGCATTCATTTGTGTATGCCCCACCTGTGTATGTAGAGGAGGGGGAAAACGGCCATATTGTGGTACTGACTCTAACCTAGGAAGACCCTGAATGCTTAAAATGTAAATTTAGAGAAATGTGTAACCCCCAAGTTAATATTACAATGGAAAGGCACATATTTTACACAAGAGATAAAAAGCTTGGTGATATTTTTGCAGCATATATAACTGACTTGAGATCATCATCATCAGCCCCCTTTTTCCCATTTTTTCTACATGGGGTCAGGGTATTGTGTTAACCTTTGCCAACTCTCTTGATTCAGTGCAACATTCCTGCCTTCTTTCTTCATCACTCATGCCCAACTGTCGCAGATCTTCTTTCACACAATCCATCCACCTCTTTGCTGGACTTCTTCGCTTCCTCTTACCTTCTTCTTGTCTGTCCCAAATCTTCCTCACCAGATTGTCTTCTGCTTTTCTGCACGTGTCCAAACCTCCGTAATCTGTTTTGTTTGATCTTTTCTGCAATTGGAGCTACTTTAGCTTCTGCTCTTTTGTCCTCATTTCTTCATCGGTCCCACAGTGTGCATCCTACCAACCTTCTCACATTTCCATAACTTCTAGCTTCTTCAACTGTTCTGCCTTTACTCCCAGGTTTCTGTACCATACAGTAGTACTGGTTGCACTGCTGTCTTGTACACCTTACTTTTCAGCTTCTTTGGCATTCTTCTGTCATAGACTACACCTGATACTCTATGCCAGTTGGCTGAAGCCCCTCTGATTCTAGCTTTGACCTCTTCATTCAGACTACACTTCTCCTCAACCACTCCTTCCAGATACTTGAATCTGTTTACCTGTTCCACTATCTTCCCTTCTGTCTCTATTCTCCGCTTCTTCTGATTTTCCCAGTTTGCTGCCATTACCACCATCTTATCTGTGCTTAGTTTATCCCATGTGCCTTCAGTTTTGCATTCCATTCCTCTATCCTTTGCTGAAGTTCTAACTCAGACTCTGCCTGCAATGCCACATTGTTTGCATACAGCAACTTTGTTGATCTGTCCCCTCCAACCTGTTTGCTAATATAGTCCATCACCATTATGAACAGAAGTAAGCTCAGAGCTGAACACTGGTGTACACCCACTCCTACTGGGAACCCCTGTTTGAGGCTGAACACTGTTCATACTTGAGTCATTGGGTCTTTGGTAGAATTAGTGAAGGCTATGTGCAATGTGTCTGGGACTTCAAACCACCACAGTACTGCCCAGATCAGCTTTCTTGGGAGCTTGTCATATGCTTTCTCCAAGTCTAGGAATTCCCGGTTGGACTCTCTCCTCATCTCTACCTTCTTCTCAGATATGTGTTTCACTGCAAACATCAGGTCAGTTGTGTTGCATCCTGATCTGAATCCAAACTGCTCATCTCCTGTCGTACGTTACATGGAATGTGATAGGAGTTTGATGCTTCTATACTGCCCACAGTTGTGGATGTCTCCTTTGTTTTTGTACACTGGCATGAGTATGCTTATTCTCCAGTCATCTAGGATATGCCTTTCTCTCCACACTGCTATTAGTACCCTCAGTAGCCAGTTCCCCCATCTCACCCAAAATCTTTATCATATCTGCTGTGACCTCATCTGAGCCTGCTGCTTTACCTGACTTCATTTTTCCTTAGTGCTGTTCTTACTTCTTCTAGGGTGGGCTCCTCCTTTTCTCTCATCGTAGCCTGTTTCTGGGGCAATACAGCTTCTGTGGGGTTTTCTTAATTCAGAAGCTACTGGAAATACTACTTTTATCTGCCTTTGATGTCCTGTGGACTGGTGAGCAGGTTGTTGCTAGCATCCCTTATGAAGGGTGTCTGACTATCTACTTTATCTTTTTGTCTGTGCCTTGCAACCTGATACAGTAACTTTGTGCCACTAGCTGAGTCACTTTACAGAAGTTGGTAGAGTGCCTCCGATGGCCTATTCTTTGCTATTGCAACTTCTTTCTTGGCTTCTTTGTTAACCAACCAATACTTATATATAACTGACATGAGAAACCAGGCAAAAATGTGCAGATATGGCAATTTAAGAGATGATTTGATTAATATCATGTGCAAGCCTGTCTTTTAAGGTGATGCAGTGAGAAGGATTTTGCTTCAAGACAGTGATTTAGTTTTGAATAAGGCCATAGAGATTTGGCAGATATACGAGCTCACAGAAAAGCACATGAATATGGTTACAAATGAGAAATACATGTTTTCAGTGTCTTCCAGTGCCATTGTTGATGGTATGCAGCTCATGGCTAAAAGATGCAGGCCTAAGGTTATGGCTGCTTCAGTGAAACCCCAAACCTTTCTAGCAAGTTCGAGGGCAGCTCCAGCAAAATCTTCAGCATGCTCAGTGAAGCAGTGGGGTGAGTCAGCAAAACCTGTGGCAAGCTTCGTAGTCAACTCACATAATTGTGGAGGTAGCCATGAGCCCAAAAGAGAGAAAGGTGCTTAGCTTTCGGCCAGCAGTGCCACACATGTAACAGTGGAATCATTTCAAAAGGTTCTGTAAATCAAAAGGGGCACATTCTTTTAGTAAAAGAGAACATTCCAAGAGGCGAGTTGATGAACTAGAAAACTGCGACCAAACTTCTTTTTATGTTGATGGTGGGTCTATGTTTGGTGAAAGTCAGTGCGGTAGATTTGTGGGCAAAGAAAGAAGTATTTTGTACTGTTCTAATTAATAGGGAGACCTGTAGAGCTCAAAGTTGATACTTGCTCAAACTGCAATCTTATGTCAGCAGAAATGTGTGCAAAAGTAAGTTCTGGTGAGAAGGTTGATCTGGCAAAGTGTGCGAAACTTGTTGCTTCTGGTGGTGAAGAAATTCAAACTGTGAAGGCTCAGTAGTGTTTTCATGTTACTCTGCCAGGAACAGCTATGACTTGCAATTTTACATAGTCAAAAGGCATGTAGAGTCATTGATAGGCCTCAGAGACGGTTTGAAAAGGGCACTACTTTCATTTAATGCAGAAGTCCACCGTGTAAGCACATGTAACAATGAAAATATCACACACTGTTTTTTCTGACTATGCTGATCATTTCAAAGACAAGTTAGCCAAACTCCCAGTTGTGTACTCCACAAAGTTAGACCCTGAAGTAAGCCCAGTCATCAGATCAGCAAGGAAAATTCCAGTAGCCTTACAAGGCAGCGTTAAACCTGAGCTAGAGAGAATGGTATGTCTAGGAGTAATTTGTCCTGTAAAAGAACTAACTGAATGGGTATCCTCCATGGTGGTAACTCATAAGAAAAGTTCAGATGATATCAGAATATGTATTGATCCTAGAGATATGAACAAAGAAGTAAAATGACCCCCTTGTCCACTGCATACAGTCAAATAAGTTGCTGCTCTTATGCCAAATGCCACTGTTTTTTCTGTCTTAGATGCAAAAAGTTAATTTTGGCAAATTTTGCTGACTGAAAATCTTCTTTGCTAACTACTTTCAGTACACCATTTGGAAGGTACAGATTTTTGAGAATACCATTTGGGATAAGTTCTGTCAGTGAAGACTTTAATCGTAAAATGGAACAAATTTTTTTTCTGGCTATCCATGGGCTATTATAGTAGATGATATTCTTGTAGCAAACAATGGTGAAGTTGAACATGATAGAAACTTCAGGAAAGTTCTGGAACATGCTCATGAAGTGAATCTTAAGCTGAATCCCCAGAAATGCAAATTCAGGCTACAGGAAGTTACTTGTGTAGGTCATTTGTTTATTAGTTCAGGCTTACGTCCAGATCCTTCCAAGCAATCTTTAATTCTTGAGATGCCAGATCCAGACAATGTCACTTCCTTACAAAATTTTCTTGGCATGGTCAATTATTTAGGCAAGTTTATTCCAGATCTGAACGCACTTTGAGCACCACTCCGAGAACCTTTGTCCTGGTCAGAACAATACCCTAGAGAATTTGATGTTCTGAAACAGAGAATTGTCAAGTCCACCAGCTTTCATTTATTATGATGTTCACAAACCAGTAACTCTTTCTTGTGATGCTTTGAAGTTTGGTCTTGGTGCAATCATCAAGGGGGTAAATCAGTAGCCTATGCATCTAGACCTTTAACCCAAACTGAGATGCAGTATGCTCAGATAAAGAGCTCTTGGCAATTGTGTTTGCATGTTTGAAGTTCCATGATTATATTTATGGACAACCTATCCAAAGTGAGACTGACCACCAACCTTTGGTCACTATTTTGAAAAAGTCTATGCATGTTGCATCTGTGAGATTGCAATGCATGGTGTTGAAATTGGAAAAATATAATTTTCACTTGGTTTACACAAAAGGCAATCTTCTTTATCTTGCTGATACTTTATCCAGATTGCCCAGAAAAAAAACACCGAACAGTATGAAAATAAGAAACCTGATGTTGAAGTCATGGATGTAAGAAAATTTTCTTCCACATGTCTTGATGAGCTTAGAACTCACACAGCTTCAGATCCAATTCTCCAGATGCTCAACCACTTTATCAGTCAAGGATGGCTGCCAAAGCAGTCTTCTTTGCCACCAGATCTGCATCAGTATTTTCTTTACAGAGATGAGATTTTGATGAAAGATAGTATTATCATGAAAGGTCAAAAGTGATTGTTCCAAAATCCTTGCAACAAGAGTATATTAAAATGTTGCATCTTGCCTATCCAGGAACTGATTCTATCAAAATAAGGGCAAGAAGAGTAATATTTTGGCCTTCTATGTCAAAAGTTACTGAGAAAGAAATCTCTTTCTGTTAGTAATAGTGCTAAACTGCATCAGCAAAAAGAACCATTAAAGCTAAGCCAGACTCCTGAACTGCCTTGGTCAGCAGTAGCTACAGACATTTCCGAATGGAGTGGTCAGTATTACTTGGTGTTAGTAGACTCTTATTCAAATTGATTCAACATTGGCCTACTTCCTAATCTCACGTCCAGTACTGTCATTACTAAGTTGAAGAGACATTTTTCTGTCTATGGTAGTCTGCACAAAGTCATTTCTGACAATGTTGCACAGTTTACAAGTCAGCAGTTCAAGAAATTTGCTGAAGTGTAGGACTCTGTTCATGTTATGAGTAGTCATGAATACCCACAATCAAATGTCTTGGCAGAACGTGCAGTTCAATGTGCAAAACAGCTGTTGGAGAAATCTTGGTTTGCCTGCCCAGAGGTTAATGTCGAGACAAACCAGAACCACACTACCAATCAGTAAGAATTTGCTAGTTTCATGAGTTAAAAACAACAAAACAGTAAAAGCTTAACTCCTAAAAGAGCACTTGCCCCAAAAGTCTTACTATGATAAAACCAGCAAACCTCTGAATTATTAAAAGAAGGAGAGAGAGTGAGGATATAGACCGCAAAAGGATTTGACCGAATAGGACTTGTGAAACAGTTGTGTGAAGAATCGAGATTGTACATCATTGAGTACTTACTACCCGGTGTCCAAGTCAGTGTTGCAACATTTTGCTTGTAAGAATTACTCTAATACTCAGAGTGATTTGTTTAATGTTCCTGTTCCACAGAACATCTCGCCAGATGTTCCTCTTTCCTGAAACTATCCCTGAAAGTCCTCAAGAAGAACATTTCCCAGTGACTTTTCTTGTTGTTAAACCCAGTTCTAATTATTACATTACAAGGTCAGGTCATATCTCAAGACCTGCTCTCAAATACACGACAATCTGGACATGATTGTCATTTGAATATATTTGTATAATTTGCATGCTCATATGATTGTCATTGTTTATTTATATGACCAACTAGTTAGAGGAGGATGTAGATCAGTGTGTGTATGTTCCTTTAAGAGTCTGTGGGCACATGCATATAAGTACTGAGGTGCCATTTTGTAGTGAGCAACCAAGGTGTAAGCATGCATGTTTGTAGTAGTCAGTCAGTTCATTAGTTCATTTAAGTTTAATGTTACCTTTCTCCAGCCTGATGTTTGTATGTAATAAAATATTTAAACGAACACCCAGCCTCATCATCTAATTGAATATACACAAGACGAGTGACAGTATGGCACATGCCTCTGGGTTTTCTTTAACCCAGTTTTCTCTGGCTGCCTGACATTGAAATCTAACAGGGTTACAGGGCAGTTTTGTCCCTCTGTACTCATCCAGAGTCTTTTAGCCCCTGGGAGGCGCTCTCCATTATTCAGGACACACATGTTCCATCAGGCTTATCACTGGAAACAATGCTTGGATCTATTGCTGGGATTTGGGGGCCCTAATTTTTTACCCCTGTGTTTTAGATGAAGAATGTTAACTATACCTCCTAAGCTGACAGTTCACTGAACTGAGGAAGTCTCATCTGCTAACAACATGATGGGTCAGATATAGTACCACAGGCCTGGGGTGTGCTAATTGCCTAAAGGCTGGTTGGATATCTACTGGGAATATCAGGTACCTCTTCTTGCTTAATGAGAATTATAATATAGAAGGCAAGAAGACTTCTCCAGCTATTATTACAGGACGTCTTATGGGCTTAGTGGTAGAAGCACAGTACAATCTTTACTAATCTAGCAATACTTTTGTCGCTTTCAGTTGGTTTCAACAATTTTACTATTAATATCGGATTATAACTGGGTGTTCTCAGTAGTTCAGAACTCTGTCTCTCTCCTCCCACTTTTAAAGCACAGAGTATTCATGAATGCCCCATTTGGTTTTGACTTAGTTTAGTCATTTACTGTTGTTCAGATTTTTATAGCACTCTTATAGTACTCTTTCTAAAAGTGTCACAAAACTTTCTGTGCCTTATGGGTCTGTTTGACATGCCTACTCCTTAATAAAGTTAGGTATTGCTCATTTGAATCTATAAATTATTGTTGGTTCAGTCATAGTCTCTACTAGTGTTACCTTCTGGATCTAACCATAAGGTGACGATGTGCCTAAATTCTATCAAATGAGACCTTACTGTTTTGCCTTTATTATAAGTCCATTCATGGGGCTTGCCTTTATAGATTCCACTGTGACCCCCTATCTGTGTAAGTGACCAACATTTTACTTTTTTATAGTCCTTACCGTCAGTGCCCCTCATATCCATAACAGCAAAGGGGGGGGTCTGTAATGAGTTGTGCAGCTAGTATTAGAGCGCAGTTGGTCTAGTCCCTCCCTCATGTGTAGCTACCTACCAGCAGACAGGCTTCTAGGTCTTCAGTGGTTAGTGGCTTTAGGGATGTTGTGGTTCAAGGTATAGCCATACACTTTGCTATCACTACCACACCTGTGGAAGTGGCAGGTATGACCTGAAGTAGTTGCTCCACAGTGGCCACTCTGCCGCTTGCTGGGAATAAAAGACTGCCATCAGGACTCTGAGTCAAGACTAGTTCCGCAATGCAACTTAAAATGATCGATCACACTCCCTGTGAACTGAAAAAACGGATCACTTCCAAGCTGGTTACCAATAAAATAAAATTAGAAGTAAAAGAGAAGTGAAGGGTAACAATCCAATATGAACGCTTTATTTATAAATCACTCAGTAAAAGACTTCATCAGATAAAACACATTAGCTTACCATTTCCTTTCTTTTATACATATTAATTATATATCCATCCAATCATGTTGCACATTTATTTAAAAAAGACCAAATCAAATTTCACTTCCTTAAAATCTCATTAAATGTTTGATTAAAACATTGAATTCATTTTATTATAGTAAAATCTATTAAATATATATGTGTGTTTCATATTTCCATTTATTATATATGTAGTTCAAATGCTGTGTTTTCAAATTTCGTTTGTTTTTTAAAAAACTTGTAAGTGTTTATTTGAAGGGAGTTGACGCCATCTACTGGTCATTTAGAATATAGTTCTTATCCATGTACTATAATCTAGCAGCTTTCAATTTTAAAAGTGGCAGAATTGAGATATACTCATTCAGGCCGGGTTTTGTTGGCTTCTAGGGCTATCTGCCACCACAATTCTTTATACCCTATGTTCTCCTCCCACGGGCCACCTCTGATGTCTATCTTTACTTGATCCAATACAAAGAAACTAAATTTATATTCTTTGCATTCTTTTGTATGCCTGTATAATGCATTTGTTTCTTTGTGTGTTTTGATATCGTACATGTGCTCGTAGATTCTCCTCCTTAAGCATCTCTCAGTTTTCCTACATAGTAGGAAGTACACTTTTTACAAGTTGCCAAATACACTAGTCCTTTAGATTCACAGTTAAAATATCCCTTACTTTGTATCCACAGTTCCCTACTAACCAAATAGATTTTTTCCTGGTTTGACACATAACCACATTGTTTACATTTGCCACATTTAAATGTCCCCACCTTATTTGAGTTGGCTCTGTCGCCTATTGCCATTTTTCTACCGTTACCTATTTCCAACATACCTTTAATATTTAAGGAATTTTTAAACACTACTTTTGGGTTTGTTTCAATCAGTCCTTCCAGGTCTGTAAGCTCCTTAAATCTCTGCCATTCCTTTTGGAACAGTTCCTTAACCTTTATATTCAGACTGTTGTATTCCAATACCAGGGACTGTTCATACTTTGTGTTTTCTGTCTTGTTGTTATAATTAAAATTACTTTCTTTCTGCCCTATAATGGGTCTAAACCTGTCCGTCCTTGCTTCTGTTACTTCCGTTCTATATTCCCTAACAAATCCCTTAGGATACCCTCGGTCAATAAACATCTCTTCCAGTTTATCACATTCCTTTGTATAGTCCTCCTCATTACTGGTCATCCTTGACCCTCTAATAAATTGACCCTTCACCAGGTTCCTTTTACAGTGGATAGGGTGTCCACTGTTAAAATGAAGAAACGAATTGACATAAGTATCCTTCCTATATACCTTTGTCTCTAAAGAATTGGTAGTTTTTGTTATTTCTAAATCCAAATAAGCAATATTGTTATTGGATGTGGCATAAGTGAATTTAAGGAAACTTGTTGTATTTCCTATGTATTTAATAAATTCCTTTAATTTTTCACACCCTCCAGTCCAAAAGATTATTATATCATCTAAAAATCTTTTGTACAGTTTACAATATTGCAAATAATCTGAAGGAAAAATGTATTTGTCCTCCCAATTAGCCAGCACTAAGTTGGCAAAACTGGGCGCACAGGCTGCACCCATTGCCACTCCTTGAGTTTGCTGGAAAAACTCTCCATTGTACGTAAAGAAGTTGTTTCTCAATACTAAGTCCATCAGACCTGCACAAACTACTTTATCCTCAAATGTCAGGGTTTTGTCCCCATATACCTCATCCTCGAACATTCTAATTCCTTCTTCGTATGGTATAGACCCAAAGAGGTCTACTACATCAATGGTCACAAATAGTATGTCTTTATCATATAGTTCCGGGACTAATGCTCTTAGTAAGTCCCAGGAATCTCTTAGAATGGCTGTTTTATTTTTCCATATATGTTTTGTTTTAACATCAATGAACTTTGCTAGATTTGTAGTTTTAGATCCTTCTGCCGATACTATCGGCCTAAAGGGAGGGTCATCTCTATTTTTATGTATTTTCGGTATGCCGAAAATAACCGGTATTTTAGGTTTATTGTTCTTGAGGAAGGAATACATTTTTTCATCCAATACTTTTTCTGTGATCATATCCTGTAGTGTCATATCTATCCTTTTATATGCAACATATATCTCATTGCGTGACACTGCTTTGTATTTGGTTTCATTCCTAAGAATATCATTCATTTTACTTTCATATTCAATCACATTCATAATAACCACTCCCCCGCCCTTATCGGGCTTCATAACTCTAATTTCTTTGTTGTTTTTTAATTCATCCAACGCCCTTTTCTCCTTGTCTCCCAAGTTTCCACTGTATTTTATCCTTTTATCCAACTTTTTAATACCATTTTCCATTATTTTTTCAAAGTTCTTGAGTTGTGTGTGAATGGGTGGATTGAATGTGGATTTTTTCTTTAATATTCTTTTTTCTTCTGTCATGTGTATACTTCTCTTATCTATACCATATACTTCATTATTATATAAAAGTTCCAAATTCATCTTTCTAAGGAACACTTTCATGTCTAATATAGTTTCAACTCTTTCTCCTCTTCTTGTTGGAATAAATTTAAAGCCTTTCTCCATAAGTGAAAAATGTTCCTTAGTAAGCTCTATATTGCTGAAGTTATATATGGAAAAAGCATTTAGTGTGTACATACTACCTTCCTTTGTTATGTTGTCATTTCTTTCTATGACACTGGTGGGGGTTTCTACCGTGTGTATTTCCCCCTTCCCCTTGACCCCCCTTCCCTGTGAAAATTTCCAAAATTTCTTTCTTTTGGACTAAAGTCATTGTGTTGCATCTCAAGTGGTGGGAAATCATTCTCATAATCTGGGTTATATGTTTCCCTATGTGGTATTCTTTTCTCTGTAAAGTGTCTCCTTTCTCCTTTCTGTTTGTTAAATTTCTGATATGAGGGAACTGTGTTGTGTACTGGGTTTGGGTAGCTTGTGTTATTTTCATATTCCATTATATCCCTTCTTAATTTTTCTGTTTTCCTTTCAACCAGTCCTTTGCATCTATGTTCAATCTCCCCTTTTATATTAAAATATTTTTGTTTTTCTTCTCTAATTTCAAATATTAAATCTTCCTTTATGTGTGAATCCAATTCATTTATTTGGTCATTAATCATTTCTAAATTCCTTTCATTCTCATCGATAATACATCTTACAATATCTAAACCACATTTGTTAAAAGCCTTTACTAAATCTTTGTGGAACATGGAACCAATCTGTACATTATTCGGATACTTCCATGTTCGTAGTCCCTTAGGGACTATGTTTCTGTGCAAACATTCCTTTAAATAACTGTTCTCTATCATGGTAGCTTTATATTTATACATTAATTTAGAAACACATTCTATTTTTTGACTGAAAGAGTCATTATTGTAAGTCCGCTTTCTATTTCTTTCATCAAACTTAAATGCATACGGTTCTTTAAGCCAGTTATTCATCTCCACCGTATTGGAGATGTAAAAAGTACCTTGTTGTGATCGCGATTCTTCCATGTTAACGCTTTCCTCAAAACAGTCACTTTCAACATCGTGGAAAATGATGGGTGTTGCTGCTGCATTAAATGTTGGACCGTTCGGTTCTGGGCCATCTTTCTCCCGACATCAGGGCATTGTCTTTTCCTCTTAGTATGAGGTTGCCGTCTTCTCAGTCCGTCGGCAGCTTTCCCCACTTCCGGATGTTCACCATAGTCTCGCAAAGAGGCGTTAGAAGATCCACCAAAGCTGTTAGTTGTCCTATAAGCTTTCTTGCCTGGCTGTTGTCATCATTGCCAGGCTGTATATCCTTCTCCTTCTCCATTCCGTACACCAAACCAAAAAATGAAAAAACGGATCACTTCCAAGCTGGTTACCAATAAAATAAAATTAGAAGTAAAAGAGAAGTGAAGGGTAACAATCCAATATGAACGCTTTATTTATAAATCACTGCGTTTTCGTCCAGTAAAAGACTTCATCAGATAAAACACATTAGCTTACCATTTCCTTTCTTTTATACATATTAATTATATATCCATCCAATCATGTTGCACATTTATTTAAAAAAGACCAAATCAAATTTCACTTCCTTAAAATCTCATTAAATGTTTGATTAAAACATTGAATTCATTTTATTATAGTAAAATCTATTAAATATATATGTGTGTTTCATATTTCCGTTTATTATATATGTAGTTCAAATGCTGTGTTTTCAAATTTCGTTTGTTTTTTAAAAAACTTGTAAGTGTTTATTTGAAGGGAGTTGACGCCATCTACTGGTCATTTAGAATATAGTTCTTATCCATGTACTATAATCTAGCAGCTTTCAATTTTAAAAGTGGCAGAATTGAGATATACTCATTCAGGCCCGGGGTTTTGTTGGCTTCTAGGGCTATCTGCCACCACAATTCTTTATACCCTATGTTCTCCTCCCACGGGACTTATTAAGAGCATTAGTCCCGGAACTATATGATAAAGACATACTATTTGTGACCATTGATGTAGTAGACCTCTTTGGGTCTATACCATACGAAGAAGGAATTAGAATGTTCGAGGATGAGGTATATGGGGACAAAACCCTGACATTTGAGGATAAAGTAGTTTGTGCAGGTCTGATGGACTTAGTATTGAGAAACAACTTCTTAATGGAGAGTTTTTCCAGCAAACTCAAGGAGTGGCAATGGGTGCAGCCCAGTTTTGCCAACTTAGTGCTGGCTAATTGGGAGGACAAATACATTTTTCCTTCAGATTATTTGCAATATTGTAAACTGTACAAAAGATTTTTAGATGATATAATAATCTTTTGGACTGGAGGGTGTGAAAATTAAAGGAATTTATTAAATACATAGGAAATACAACAAGTTTCCTTAAATTCACTTATGCCACATCCAATAACAATATTGCTTATTTGGATTTAGAAATAACAAAAACTACCAATTCTTTAGAGACAAAGGTATATAGGAAGGATACTTATGTCAATTCGTTTCTTCATTTTAACAGTGGACACCCTATCCACTGTAAAAGGAACCTGGTGAAGGGTCAATTTATTAGAGGGTCAAGGATGACCAGTAATGAGGAGGACTATACAAAGGAATGTGATAAACTGGAAGAGATGTTTATTGACCGAGGGTATCCTAAGGGATTTGTTAGGGAATATAGAACGGAAGTAACAGAAGCAAGGACGGACAGGTTTAGACCCATTATAGGGCAGAAAGAAAGTAATTTTAATTATAACAACAAGACAGAAAACACAAAGTATGAACAGTCCCTGGTATTGGAATACAACAGTCTGAATATAAAGGTTAAGGAACTGTTCCAAAAGGAATGGCAGAGATTTAAGGAGCTTACAGACCTGGAAGGACTGATTGAAACAAACCCAAAAGTAGTGTTTAAAATTCCTTAAATATTAAAGGTATGTTGGAAATAGGTAACGGTAGAAAAATGGCAATAGGCGACAGAGCCAACTCAAATAAGGTGGGGACATTTAAATGTGGCAAATGTAAACAATGTGGTTATGTGTCAAACCAGGAAAAAATCTATTTGGTTAGTAGGGAACTGTGGATACAAAGTAAGGGATATTTTAACTGTGAATCTAAAGGACTAGTGTATTTGGCAACTTGTAAAAAGTGTACTTCCTACTATGTAGGAAAAACTGAGAGATGCTTAAGGAGGAGAATCTACGAGCACATGTACGATATCAAAACACACAAAGAAACAAATGCATTATACAGGCATACAAAAGAATGCAAAGAATATAAATTTAGTTTCTTTGTATTGGATCAAGTAAAGATAGACATCAGAGGTGGCCCGTGGGAGGAGAACATAGGGTATAAAGAATTGTGGTGGCAGATAGCCCTAGAAGCCAACAAAACCCCGGGCCTGAATGAGTATATCTCAATTCTGCCACTTTTAAAATTGAAAGCTGCTAGATTATAGTACATGGATAAGAACTATATTCTAAATGACCAGTAGATGGCGTCAACTCACTTCAAATAAACACTTACAAGTTTTTTAAAAAAACAAACGAAATTTGAAAACACAGCATTTGAACTACATATATAATAAATGGAAATATGAAACACACATATATATTTAATAGATTTTACTATAATAAAATGAATTCAATGTTTTAATCAAACATTTAATGAGATTTTAAGGAAGTGAAATTTGATTTGGTCTTTTTTAAATAAATGTGCAACATGATTGGATGGATATATAATTAATATGTATAAAAGAAAGGAAATGGTAAGCTAATGTGTTTTATCTGATGAAGTCTTTTGATTTATAAATAAAGCGTTCATATTGGATTGTTACCCTTCACTTCTCTTTTAACTCCCTGTGAACTGCTGAAGGTAACGTATAATTTATGACTATGGTGCAACTTGCAGCCAACTACATTCCTTCTTTCTGTGCCTCAGCACCACAGAATACACATACACACACACGCACGCACACATACAAAAGTGGAAAAAAAGTTGTGTAATTTTCTTGGGTGGTGATTGCTGTGTCAGCCGTGACAGGTTCAGGCTTCAAGGAGGTTTGCATTTTCTGAACAGAATACCCAATAAAGCCACCAATGTGAAGTCGAAGTTAACTTTGTCATTTAGACACACACACGAGTGCAGGCTAAATGAAATTGTGTTGCTTTGAGCTCAATGTACAGACAAAAAACATATAAAAAAATAACAATATAAATATAAAAATAATAATATAAAAACAGAACTGCAGACTATATATAGGAAATGAACACTGCCACAAAAACAGAGCTGCAGACTCTACATATGATATTGACGAATTTACTTCATAATCTCGAAATACTGAAATATCGAATTTCAGTATCTTGAGACCATGAAACCGAATCCACAAAACACCGAAACAAAAAACCCCCAAGCCCAAAACTGCGAAATTCAAAACACCGAACAAACCGCACACACTACTCCATACATACACCACAACACCAACATCACAACATAAACAAACAAAACTACACACATACACAACTCATACACACATAAGCAGGGGGGCAAGCCACCCTGCACCCCCCCTACTTATATATATATATACTAACTCTGAGATCGCACAAACAGGTAACAAAACAAACTCTCACATTCTCCATTCCCTCACACACACATCAAACATATCAGCACACACTCATACACTCTAATTCCCACTCAAAACCCTTACAAAACACTCACTTACCTGCCATAACATCTAGATCCAGACATGGCACCGCGCACCATCAACACACAGTCCCGGACATTATGTAGTATAAGCCCATAACCGCAAATTCGAGATATTCAAATTTAGAGTTATGAACTTTCGCTATTTTAAACATTCGGCTTTATAGTCTCGAGATACTGAAATTCAACATTTCAGTATTTCGAAATTATAAACAGCTCCCGATATTGACACGACACCAGGACATAATTACAATTTTGTATGTCTGTCTATAGCAGCACTTTGTATTGCACAGTCGATATTTCACTTAGACGATTAAGAGTAAAGAAGAATAAAGGAGCTCACACCTTTCTCCAAAATAGATGTACTAAGCAGCTTTCAGAAAGAAAAAAATCTCACAGCACATGTATTAGCCTCTTGATGTTCCAACCCAGTCACTCTGGGGGTTTCCTTCATACAAGCGAAGGCTTTTGTGGTCCCAGTTTCAAAGATTTTTTACACTACATTGATGTTGCATTAAAACAGAAATAGAACATTCTTTACTCCCATGTCAGAAAAAGATTACCAGGATTATCTTTTAGTTAGCTGAAGCTTATGGCTGCTCACCTTCTGAGACAAAACTATAGTGCACTCTCAAACACATCCAGCTTTATCTGAAAACTTCCTTTCTTACCTCACCACTTCTTATGTTATCTGACTTGGTCTTTTTTGGTGGTCTTTAACTATACAGGGGTTTCACCTGCTTGGCTTTCTGAGCATGCTGTGACAAGAGCAAACACACTCCTCTTGTTTTAACGTAATAAAACACTGTTTAAACAAGCAACACCAGCTTGAATCCTGTTTTATTATTTTGAATAGGAATGCAATGTGATCTTTGACAAGGATCTTACATAAGAGGTTATAACAGTCTGTTAATAATTTGTATGCATATATTGTTCCTGTACAAATAGTTTTCTTTTTATTTTTTTATTCTTCCTTCCTTAAGGCTGAAAATCTTATAACTCTACATATCTCTGTGCTAGGTTACACTGTGTCTCTCTCTCTCTATATATATATATATATATATATAAATATTTATGCTCATATTTGAATACTAGGCTAATAGCTCTGAAGGGCTATTTTAAACCTAGATATATCTGTATATATATAATCTATAGCTCTCTCTCTCTCTCTCTATATATATATATATATATATATATATATATATATATATACATATACATATACACACACACACAAACTTGAACACTTAGCATCTAAACACCCAAATATCAAGACTAAAATAAAAAAATGGTCAGCAGTGAGCTGTGCATGCTCCAATATCCTTGGATAATGAAACTAGAAAACAATGCTTTTTGCAGTGGGGTAAACCCACATGCACTCATACACTCTCCTATTAATAATATATTCCAACTCAGAGATCGCACAACTCCAGGGAAAGGGCACATTTCCCAGCCCCAGTAATGTACCTGTCTTGTACAATTACTGCTCAGCTGCTATGTTGACCAAACTGTATCAAGAAATAACTGCCGACTATACAAGCCAAAGTAAATGTGTGTAGAGTGAGGCAGACAGACAGAGGGACAGCTATAGGTACAGTTATAAGTGCTGACAGCCCAAAATGACAGTTTAAATTGCAGTAACGAAATGCAGACAGTTCAGAATGCAGAGCGAAGTAAGAGGGCTGACATAAGCAGTGGGAGTATTTGTGCAGGTGTGTTGGCAGCTTGGAGTTGTGTGTGTAAGGGAATAGTTCTCTTACTGTGCATGTTTTTCTCATGTGTGTTTGTCTGTCTGAGCCTATTTTAAGCAGTGGTACGTAGTACAGCACAAAGTTTTTCTAAGGTAAGGTGAAGGGGTAGGGTAAGCATGCATTATTAAGGTGGTACATAGAAACAAAAGCCCCTGCACCACCTAATGCATGCTAAGCCAAATACTGCCCCTAACTCTAGCCTGTAATTCTTTTAAGAAAAAAGATGTATGTAAAATTACAGCTATTCAAAAAAAATCTTGTTGTACTGCTGCTGTTTAGAATTTTTTTATTTTATTGCATTTCTAATGAAAAATAATCAGAGAAATACATTTTTATTTGCAAGTTCCTGTTCGCTTGAGTGTGTTTTGTTGAATGGATGGAAGGAAGGAAGGAAGGCAGCAACACTGTCAACCAAAATATTGACATTATTACCTTGAAACACCTGATATCAAGAAGTCACATTCATGCCCTGGGTATTGCCCTGGAGCACAGTAAACCAAATCTAAGTGTTTTTCTTTGGGGGGGGCTTTCCATCCTGCACTCCACACACCCCCTAATTATATACAACTCCAAGACTGCACAAGCCACAGGGGAAGAGAATATTTCCCCTACCTGGGGATTGTCGATTTTGCACACCTGTCACATATCTGTTTGAGTTGACCAAATAATGTCAACCAAACAGACGTCGACATTGGATGTTCGACCAGATACTGTATATATGGATATACAGAGAGAGATAGATGTATGTATGTGTATGTGTGTGTGTGTGTGTGTGTGTGTGTGTGTGTGTGTGTGTAACATGTCATGCTGATGTCCATGAGGAGTTTATACATAATTGTTAGGTCAGAGTATAAGTAAAGTTAAAGAACAAGTAATAAAGATCTTAACATTAATATGCAAACACTATAATTATGAAAAAGTCACTTTCCTAACCAGACTTGTGCTCCCATGTCTCTGGGGAAAAAAGGAATTTTAATTGCCCACTTAATAAATGAATAAAACATTTAGGTAAAAACTATATTCAAAAAGAAAACGTTAGATGGTGGATATAATATAATACTAATATGATTACTTTAAGTCTGTAGCTTCTTAAATGTAATTGAGATCCAGCATATCTACAAATACGTATGAAACAAATTCTGTCTCAGTACTCCAGATACACTGTGGACTGAGTTTCTCATTTCTAAACATAATAATCAAAGGTTTTCTAAGATGTATAAATTAGTTACATTTGCAATTACTTATTTCTTCAGGTGTACTTTTGTCCAATAATTTGAATATCTTGTTCTGTCTTAGGGGGTGGGAGGGTGGCTTAATGGCTAAAGTGTTTGCCTTACAAACACAAGTTGCAGGGTTTGAGTCTCACAAGGGATAATTGGCTAGGCTTAAAATGGCTCGCAAGGGCAGTTAGCTTAGTACTAAACTATGAACCTGTGAATCTATGGTTCAATATTATGAGGGGGAGGGGCAGTATGACATATATGAGGCACTGAGCTAACATCTATAGATAGAAGAGATATCACTCTTTGCACAGCTGATACGTGCTACAGATTAAGCAGCAGCAGTTTTACTAATATTTTCTGTGACAGAAGTTGTTACCTTCCACTTCCATTAGAAGAATAAGGGTAAAATAAGAATGCCTAGAAATCTGTGTATGTAGAGGGCAGTCGACGCTGAAGGAATATGAGCATTGAAAGTAATGTGGGCAGATATGAAATGCAAACACAAAATGTTCTTACTGCAGTAAAGTCAGTGCAAGTTATACAATACAGTAAAGATGAAAACGATATTCCTCAGTGGGTAGAACTATAAATATTTCAAACTGTGCATCTTTTCTTCTAGCCTATTGTTGAAGAACCTTAAAAAATCTGATGGGAATCAAACCAAGAATTAAGGTGAGTAAGCAAGAGAAAAACATCTCGTATCTTGATTTTATCAGTGAGAATAAATTTATTAATATGAACATAGATAACTCATCTATGTGATGTGTATTAATTGATTACCAGTATATACATACGTAATTATCCCTAACTGGCTTCATTTGATGTTACTGATGACCATTTGATGGCTTCTAACTGCTCATAGGTAATTCCCTAAACTTTATTTTGTCCATCACTCATTTCCTTCACAATAAGCTGTTTGTTTGAAATCACTGTGTACTTTTGTGAGAAATGTCTCCTTTCCCCACCGTTGTGTGACCATGAAGTTAATTAATGGGTGGGGGTGGGGGGGGGATGCATTCGGACTACCTCGCCTGCACAAATGCTCATTTCAGCTTGCATGGTTAGCTTGTATTGGAACTGTATTTTCTATCAGTTATGATCATGCAGTTGGTTTCTGTGTGATTGTATTTCAGTTATCCATAGGGGGATGCTTCATATATAGTTAGACGCACGGAAGCAAACATAGTTTATTATTGTGAAATTACACACAATAGTTACGTTAATGGCTTGAACAGCAGTGATGAAGAAAGTGAATTCTAGGTAGTTCAGTATTTTGCACACGATACATTCTAAAACTGGGTTATTGGTGTAAAACAGTGATTCTGAAATTTAACAAATAGCGACTTATTTTAGTACAGTAATATTGTACTTTGGCTATTGTAATGTAATTGCATCTATGCAAATAGCTGACAGTAATCTTTATTACATTGTTAGTCATAAATACACAGATCTCAAAGTGTCAGTCCCAAGTTCGTTTGGGGACTGCATTTTTGTGGAAATCCTCCCTTACATAAATTTAAAGATCTCTTTAAATAACTTGTCACTGGAGCATCTGGGACAGAGTTGAGATTCATAAATTGAAAAGAAGCAGGACTATGCCAGCATAATAATAGAGTTTACTGTGCCAATTATAGATATGAACTTTAATAACTATTCATACAATGCAATGTTCTGGCAGATGTATATGTTAATACCCCTCATTTCTTTGAAAAGCATCCATGATTAATATTTCAACACAGAAATAACAACCAAGACTCTGGTAGTAGATTTACTGCTGTGTAATATAATAAACACTGTGCTGGTTATAGAAATGAATGTCCCCATCACTTTAGAGTTTAAAAATGATAATTTCTGGAAATATGATAATATTTATGTAATATACAGAGCATACTAATTGCACTGAAATATACATGCCACATTTACTCTGTGGCAAATTACAAGGTTACCAAACCTTGGAGAAAGTTATAACAAAAAATAAAAGTTGCTGAAACCCCTCTATTCAATCAGCAACTCCCAATTCTGTGTTCCATGAGATATTGATCACATGACTGGATACTGATTGCATCCATACAGTTACTTTATTCTGCAAGGTGCACAAATATGTCACTGCTACACATTATTCTTGCCTTCTGTAACTTTTGCTACTTGTGCTATGCTTTTCCTTTATTGCTTTTTAGTGCAGTACTGATAAACCATTACAGTTACACACGGAGTAGGATGCTGCGCATATCGCAAGCTGCCATAAGTCTGATTGTTACAGTTCAGTTATCCTTCCCTTAGATATGTCATCTACCAGCTGTATTCTTGGCTAGTGTGCCACTGTCCCAGCCCCAATAGCAACTGCTCTTTTTAATTAGGTTGTTTATTTACCTACCTCCCTATATTTTCTCTTGTAGTTTCTTCCTGTTGTAAAGAAATATAGAAATACTGGGAGGGTTGCCATCCTTGATTTCATCAGTGAGTCAGCATTAGAAGGCAGACACTTGTGAATGGATATAAAGTAAGAGGATAAGTTGTCATCAACCTGTTCAGACATCAGTTACCTGCTATTAGGTTCATCTCTTAGTGCAATAAGCACTTGCCTGGCTAGTGTGTTGGTCTCCCACACTGACAAAAAATATATTGAAGTGAAACGTATGGGACAGTGTGAAATGGTACATAAGTCAAGCTCCACCATTAACGTCAGAGTTTGACTTCCTTACTGCTACTTCAGCTTTTCTCACACACACACACACACACACACACACACACACACACACACAGAGTGAAGAAGAGTGAGAGCATGATCCCAGGCAACCACACACACACATTTCCTGTGTCCTCTGAGATTTCAACACATGCACACCAAGATAAATTGCCGATTACACCATATCATTCGTCAGCTGTGTTGGAACACAGCTTTGAAGTAACTCGGTCCATTTTAGCAGCTGTTGAAAGTAGGTGGTTACTGACAGCTGCTGAGTTGTGCAAAATCTAAGGACTTTGTGAGGAAAGGAACAGTGACAGGAGCAGATTATAATGAGAAGGTTTGTCATAAATGGCATTATTATGTACTACCACTTGAGCTAAATAGTGAGATCAGGGGATAATGTTATCCTCTGGCAGCTTTTGGTGTCTTAATCCTAAACCTACATGTCCACCACACGTCCAGTAATGTGCATGGTCGTCACGCATGGTAGAAGTGAAACTTCTGTAAGGAAGTGCAAAGGAGCTTATACTGTACTGTACCATTTGCTTTCCTTTGAACTTCCACTACGTGGTGACCTCTCACATATTTATTTTTATTTCAGTCATTTGTTTATTGATTTCTTTTGCTTTTTTCTGCTATTTTGGTAAAATGCTGTGACAGAGCTATTATGATAGTGTTAATAGTCTGACACACATAGAGAAAGTCTATCCTTAGAATGAAGTCTAGAAATTTTAATTGTCTTTTATCACTTTCAGAGATCAGTTTTGATGACTTGCTGAGAGAGTCACCCACCACTACACTTGTTGTGAAGCTAAAGACAGAGGTCTTACACTGAATAGTTAAAAAAATAAGGAAATACTGCAACAGAGCATCTCGAAGTCTAATGTATTTTCTGTCGATGTGGATTTTTTTTTTGTCTCTTTCAAATTTTGTGATACAAATTCTAATCAGAACTGTGCAATAAAACTGTATTTTCTGTGGTTGTATTTTGTTTTATGAACTTGGGATAATCTGTTCTTACTTTAATTCCTGAGGATTTGTAGACATATGCTATAGTAATCTCATTTCACTTTCTCATGTTACCCATACTTCTCAACCTTTTAGTGCAAGAAGTCAAGACAATGCCTAAATTAATGAGGGGACAAAGTCCCAAAATAGGGACAGATTTTAATTATTGCTCTCATAAACTTAGAAAGTTGCTAGGATTTGTAGCTTAGTAGTTACTTGTTTAATGTTTAATTACAAAGAGCTTATTTCACAAAAATGTATTTTTCTGTAAATGTTCAGTTTACCCAACCCTCAAAAGGGCTATTAACCTTCTGTTTAAATGTTAACTCATTAAAAGCTTGTTACATCATTTATTATATTTCTGTAAATGTTTTAATTATTCTGTACAAATCTTTGTTATTCTTTTGTAACATGTAATATGTAACTTGCAATATTTGGAGCTTTTTTCCCCAGGCCTCCACTGAAAATGGGCTCTTTATTGTCCAGTGGACTTCCCCGGTCATCAAACTTACATAAATAAATAAATGCGTTTTCTTAATAGTATGGAGTCTGAAACTCAAATGAATGTCATTATTTAGAGACTTCAGTACTCTTTGATTTGCCAGAAAAACATAAATTCTACGAGGCACAGACCAAAAATATGAGGCAAAAATCTGGACAGTTAAGAGGTATGATGTCACCTTAACTCCTAGATATTTAGTTACTGCTTCCATGTGTGACAGCAACAGATTAGTAACAGCTGTTAACTAGTAGTTAATATAAACTTCAGAAATGTTCCACATCCATATTCTCTACGTATATTTATTACTTACCTCATCAAAGATGGTTTTGGGCATCTTGAAAGTACCAGGATTTTCTAAAATATATATAATACTTCCTTTTGCCATGGCAACTCAAAATGCATGTTGCAATAATTTAACAGTTTTAAGACATCTAAATCCAAGCTACAGCTGTTGGAAGAGTTCTTTGAAGAAATGCTTTAATCCATATCATCTGGTTGACTCACTAATGTTAACTCTAGTACGAGCTCACTAGTGTTAACACTGTAGTGTAAGGTGACTACAGTGCTGTCTCACACTAGTCAGCTCACACTAGAAGCATTGATACCTTGCACTGATTCACATTTCTGTGGCGAGACCACATTAAATGCATTTTTCAAAAATTTCTCTACGCATGCAGCATGCAGCTACAGCATGCAACTATAACATGCAGCATACTACTACAACATGCTAACTGCACATCTGCCCCATATATTATTATGCAGCACCTCTAGCTCACCCTTTCTGCATGTCTTCAAAACCTGTGAGATCTGAACTGCATTTCAGAGATTACGCTACAGTAAAAAACTCTCTAGTCACAAATACTTTGTCTCATGCCATCTTTAAAGAGTTTGATTAAAAATATTGTGTCCGTCTTAAATGAACTGGGGTGAAGAGGCAGCCGCCCTGCTCACAAATGTCATGGGGCTTGATCAAGGAGTACAGTTCCTGGATTAACATTTATTGTTTTTTTTCCTGTTTACTTAATGAGATGAGGGGAGGGTGATCTGCCCGTACGATGGTAACTGGTACTAATGCAGCAGTCAGTTTACTAGTAAGCCAAAGTCCTTTTTATTATTAATAAGGCTTTAGTTCCCATGAATATTTTTTCTTCTCTCTCACACAGTTTCATAGTGACATCATGTGCATTAACGCAAATTACTACACTTCACTGGCTCATTATTTCTGTTAGTGTCTCCATATCTCAGGTTATAATGCTCTGATAATGACATTGCAATTACAATAATGCACCACACTGAAATGTAACAGAGGTGAATTGTGGCTTCAAATACGCAATAAGCTATAGAGATTGAAGAACTCAAGGTGAATCTTTACAGAGGAATGCATTATATATATATATATATATATATATATATATATATATATATATATGCAAATGTACTAAATATTAACTTCTGGAGTGGGGAATGCATGCACATTATATATGTTTAGCACATTAAACTGCATCTAGTTGTAAGTTTTTAAAAACATAAAATGCCTGCTCATGTCCATACTTCTTGATAAGTTAGAGACCCTACTCAACTGAAATTATATTTTACACTCATTGTAAGACATGCTTTACATATGTCGCAGCTATCTTTCCATTTTTCCGACAGCACTACCCCTCAGGAGTGCTATCCAAAATTTTAAAATCCCTTGCATACTTCCTTAGATGTGTGTGTGTGTGTGTTGTTGCATTTAACATTTCACCTTAAATGAAGATGAGACACTTTTTCCTCTCTTTTAGTGGTATTTATTACACACGTGTAGGAGCCTCATGGAAAGTACCAGGGAGACTCCCTTAACAAAAGAATGCATAAGATTATATACTGGTGATACTGCTGACAGTACAAAAATATAAACTAGACCAATTAAATTAGTACAAAAGACAATTAACCAATCAGTGGTTTACTTGTAGGCTTAAACCAGTTCACATTACTACATCTCTAGGCAGAGAAAGAAAACCGGATACACTTCCATATAAGGCACATTTCCTGCTTTCAAGCAGGCTCCTGTTTTTCAATGCTTTTCACTATTCACAGTTTACTCAGAGTTCACAGTACAAAGTTCATTTTAATGTATACAGATTGTCACGTAATCAATTTCCTTAAGCACATACTTTGGCCATTTATATTTTACAATTCCCCATTTGATGCTGTGTAAGCATCACCATTTAGTCGATCATGCATTTGCCCTAAATCTAACATAACCATGTGGCTGGTTTCTTTAACATTGTCACACATTTTTATTTCATCATCCATATTTATAACTGCAAGCATATGAAACTTTGGCACCTTTTTAGTAGTCTTAAAAGACATTAATTTCAAAATCAATGCTTTGATTAGAAACACAACAAGAAAAGCAATAAGAGCTAATACTGTGATTAATAAAATTAACTTTAATAGTCCACCTTCCCAACCTGAGAACAGGTTGGTTAACCATGCCCACATTGAGTTATTGGCCTCCTTGGCCTTAGAGAGTTTGGAGACTCTCTGAATAAGTTTGAGATGACTTTCAATTTCATGCTGATTGTCAGGAATAAACGTACAACACTTTTCCTGGATTAAAGCGCAAGTTCCCCCTTTCACCGCTAGGGTGAAATCGAGAGCCATATGGTTTTGAAGGACTACAGCTCTCATGGCAGTCAGTTAATCAGTCACTAGTTTTAAAGCAGAAAATGTGGATTGCTTAATACTTCAAGCAATTTAGACAGTTTTTTCATTCCCAAATTGATTTTACTGCTCCGTATGCTGGAATTATACCAGCCCATGATATGATGTCATCACCCAAGTCTATATCAGATAGTCCTTTGGTGCCAACATGAGCTAAGTCATGATGATAAATCCATGAAGCATTAATTTAGCCTACCGGATTGGCAGGCTTTTTGACCTCTCAAACATTCCGAATTTTTTTTTGAGTTGTAGCAAATGTATGTTGGATGGCTGGGACTAAATAACTTAAGAAACAGCTACCAGACCAGTTTTCTGGTAGCCATTTATAGGCTCTTATACCACACACAAAGTAGCAATTTTTCACCTTAGTGGTGATATTACTGTTTATATAACCTTGTTTAGAATGAAACACCTTATCTATCAATCCCAGCTGTTGGTATAGAATGGAATTATTTATTACCTTTTCGTATGTTTTATGAACCAGTTCACAAAATGAATTGTAGGTTGTGTTACAGTAGTAGGAGGAGTTATTACACCTGTAGGGCACTGTCACATTACAAAAACTCCATTCTACCTTGACTTTACCAAATTTCTGAAAACACACAGTTCCATTTTGACGGTCAAACAGATGTAATGCTATCCTTTCTTTTGAAGTGACATTTGAAGTGTCATATTAGCCCCTAAAGGGACTGTACTTAGCATCAATCCCCCATAAACAGTAGGTAAAGCAGTACAGATTCAACAGTCAGAGACATTGAGGGATGATGGATAGGCAAATTTAATAGTTCGGTAGGTGTTGAAAGGTGGATGCCAGATAACTCATTTGGTGTGATGCATCGATGGAGCAGGAAATAAAAATGGACACATTAAAAATAACAGTACAACAAGAATGATTACTAAAATGGCTGTCCAATATTTTTGTGGAAATGGTTGTTGAGTCTGTGTAGTGTCATGAGTTTGGAGTTTTCCAAAAGGGTAAATGTTAGGCACTGTCAGGAACTGGAACAGTTTTACTTCGAGTACAAGTAGCAATGGGAGGAGAATTTGGAGTTGAAAAAGGTAAAGGATGTTGATTTTTAGGCAGCACAACTTTTTTGACGTGTGAAATGTGGATCCAGGTTGGATATTCTTGCAGTAGCACAGCAGATGACATTGTCAGAAGAACCAGGAAGGGCCCTTTTTAGCATGGCTGGTGCGCTGTTTTTTTTAGAGAAGGACTTAACATAAACCCAATTTTCTGGTTGTAGGGTGGATGACATGAAAGGATCTGGAAGGTGTTGAGTGGCTGCTATTTGTCGGTGGTGAAACTGTTGGAAAGAAACAAGAGATTTGCAGTACAAAAGGATATTATTATCAAATGCATTATATTTAGAAAAGGGTGGTGGTGGTGTCATGGGCATAGGCAGAGGGTGACCCTTGAGAATTTTATGTGGAGAAAGACCCTTAGTAGGATGCAGTTGTGACCACATAGAAAGTAAGGCTAGTGGTAAGGCCTGCACCCAAGTTAAGCCTGTTTCTGAAGTGACTTTAGCAAGTCTAGTTTTTAAGGTCTGGTTCATGCATTTAATAGTACCTGATGCCTGTGGTCTATACGGACAATTAAATTTCAAAGTAATGCATAGCATTGTACACAATGATTCAACTAACTTAACAGTAAAATGCGTTTCACAGTCAGAGTATATTTGACAAGGAACACCAAAATGAGGTATTAATTTATAACACAATTTTTTTGCAACTGAAATAGCATCATTTTTAGCACATGGGTAGGCTTCTAACCACCCCGAAAAAATATTAACAATAGTCAAAACATATTTAAAATGAGTACAAGGTGGGAGTTCAATAAAGTCCTACTGTAAAGCGCAAAATGGTCCCATTAGTTTTGGCACCGGTTGAGCGGGAGCCAGAGTGTCCTTTGAAATGTTATGCTGTAAACAAATGGAGCACGTGCTCAAAAAATGTTGCACAGAAGCAGAAAGTCCTGGGGCAAACCAGTCCTTTTGGATTTGTTTGATAAATGCTTGTACCCTGACATGAGCTGGCAAATTATATGCTTTTATTAGAGAATTTAACATTGATGTAGGGCAAATTAATTTGCCATTAGGATGTTACCAAATTGAATCAGAGCGTTGGAAGCAACTGTGGGCCAGCCATGATTTTCTTTCTGATTTCAATGCTTCACTTTGTAAAGCTTTCAAAACAGTAGTGTCAAAAGTAACTGTTTGCAAGATAGGCTGCAGAAATTGTTCCTGAACAGTACGTGAAAGAGCAGCTTGCTTGGCAGCCCAGTCAGACAAATTATTTCCCTTAGCTATTAGGGAGTCATTAGACTGGTGAGCTGCACACTTGACAACAGCAATTTTGGAAGGCAATAGTGAATTCTGTAAGAGGTGATTAATATACAGGTAATTTTTAATTGGTGCCCCAGAGGATGTCAAAAACCCCCCTTTCTTTCCATAAGGTACCAAAATTATGAACAACACCATGGGCATAACGTGAATCAGTATAAATAGTAACAGATCTGTCTTTGGCCATTTTACATGCATGTGAAAGTGCCACTAATTCTGCGGCTTGTGCGGAAGTGCCAAGAGGCAATTGTCTAGTTAGTAAAACTGCAGATGGCGAGCAGACTGACCATGCAGCCTGAAGTTTGCCAAGATTATTTCATAAACAGGATCCATTTAAAAAAGAACTAAATCAGGATTAAGCAATGGAACATTTTGCAAATTTAACCTAGGAGAAAGAACAGTGTTAACTACAAGCACACAGTTATGTTGTTCGCCCTCATCACTAGTTGGAATCAATGAAGCAGGGTTTAGTGGTGGGCAATGTGTAATTTGAACAGCGGGATTAGTTAATAAATTTAACTCATATTTCGTGAAGTGAGCATCAGAAAGATACTGTGTTTTTGTTTTTAAAAGTAACGCTTGCACCGCATGAGGTACTGCTAGTATAGTGTCATGTCCTCATGTCAATGATGCTGCCATATCAATTAAAACAGCAGCTGCTACTTCTCGTAAACAGGGTGGACAGCCAGAAGCAACAGGGTCTGAGTGCTATAATATGCTATAGGTCGATAACCTTCCGGGCGCGCTTGCGCCAGCAGGCCCAGGGCAGTTTTATTTCTTTTACAACAGAAGAAAACAAAGGGTTTAGAATAATCTGGGAGCCCTAGAGCAAGTGGGTTTATTAGTGCTATTTTAATAGCCTGAAAGGCGTTTTTATGTTTAGGGGACCAAGACAGAGGGTCTGTGACCTCCTTTTTTAAAAGCTGTAACAGAGGGTCCGAAACTTTTGAAAAATTGGGCACCCACTGTCTACAATAACCTGCTAGGTCGAGGAATTCCCTGAGTTGTTTCTGAGTTGCAGGATGGGGGCAGTCTGGATGGAGGTAATTCTACTTGGAAGTATTTGATGTGAAACCATAGAAATGATGTGTCCCAGGTATTGTACCTTTTCTTGACAGAACTGCAGTTTAGATTTATTTACCTTAAAACCTCATTCGGCTAAAAACTTTAAAACTAAAAGTGAGTCCTCTATACAAAACGTGGTATTTTGTGAAGCTATAAGAATATCGTCTACATATTGGACCAATACTGAATGTGGTGGTAACTGTAAATCCTGCAGTTGTCTGTGCATTTCTTTAGAGAATAGGGTTAGAGATTCTACATATTATTAGGGTAGTCGGGTTCAATTATACTGTTGGCCTTTATAAGTGAATGCAAACAAATACTATCTGCATGTACTAGGATTGAGAAAAAAGCTGATGAGATATCTATAACTGTAAAACAATGTGCTGTAGGTGGGATGCAGCTTAAAATCTTAGCTGGGTTTGGTACGATTGTAAAAACAAGCAAGACAGCTTTATTGACTTCACAAGTCTTGCACAAATATGTAAGCTTGTTTACCAGATTTCTTTACCAGTAGAATTGGAGTATTACATGAACTTGTTGTAGGTACTATAATTCCTTGTTGTACCAAGGCAGGAATGACGGGGGCAATACCAGATGTAGCCTCTACCGTTAAAGAGTACTGTGGTACCCGAGGTAACTTTTTTCCGGGTTTTAAGGTTATTTTTCAGGAGTGGCTGAAATCAGAAACCCAGCATTATTATCATGAGTGGTCCATAGATGAGAGGGTAATGAATTTAGATGCTTATTCTTATCGAGGTCAGACTGCATACACATTGTTTGCAGAATGACATTTTTATTTAAAGTAACCAAAATACTATCTTGTTTACCTGAAGGTGCTTGTAAATATACTCCATCAGCTGTGCAGAAGATGATTGTTCTCATCTTACAGAGCAAATCTCTTCCCAATAAATTCAGTGGTGCTGAGGGTTCTACTAAAAATGCATGATTGTCTTGTAAAGGTCCCAAAGTTACTGGGACTGGGACGGTTTCAGAATATTCAATAGGAATGCCAGAGACACCTACCCCTCTAGTTACGTTATTGGAGAGGGGGACATTTATTGCTGCTTCGCCAGCTAACATAGATATGGTAGCTCCAGTGTCAATTAAAAATGGGTACAGTTTATTTTTGACAAGTAACATAACGTGGTCCATTTTGATCCACAGGGATGAAGGGGTACAACTGCTGTTGTCTTTGTTCAGGGAACTCTCATTGTGATGGCTGCCGATTGGATGGAGTCCAATTAGAATTCCACTGAGGTGATGTATCAGTGGGTGGGGTAGGTTGCTCAGCCAGATACGGACATTCATTTCTCTAATAGCATACTTGGCCACAATTGAAACACCTTGTCTGATTATTATAGCTTTGGAGTGGGGCTGATCGATTTTCCTGCCAGTTTTGTCTATTTTGGTTTCCAGCCCCTTGGCATCCACCTTTCCCTCTTCCCCTTCCTTGTCCTTCCCGTCCATGCTGCCCGAGGCAATACACATTTGAATCTGCGCTTTAACCAATTTTTCCTATAAATCCTTTTTTCCTGTGCTAAGTGGTCGGAGAGGTATTGTACTTGTGTGACTAATTCATGCAATCCAAGACTAGGCCAGTTTAAACATACTTCCTTTAGCTTATCCCGTACTTCTGTGCGTAACCCATTTATGAAAGCAGCCGACAATCCACTTTGTGCCGGCCGTTTGGTGGGTTCTGGGTAACCAGAGTAAGCCTTAAAGGCTTCAGTGAGATGATTTAAATACTCATCCACAGGTTTGTCTTCTTTTTTAAGAACTGACTTAATTTTGGACCAGTTGGGTGTGGGTGGAACTATTACTGTAATAGCATCTACTATTAGCTGTCTGACCGCTTCAAACCCATTATTTCCTTGTGTATCATGTTTTGGAATCGGAGTAGGGCCATTAGCATGGTCCCAAATCCATTTCATTAGATCAGCCGGTATGGCATACTGAAGAACTGCCATGACTACTTCTATTGTAGGACTTTGTAAACAAATATGTCTCGCCAGCACACGCTGGAATTTAGCTGGATTAGTACGAATAGGCGGTAACGATTTGGTAATGGCTTGAAAATCAGCCGCCGACCACGCCCTAGGTACTACAATGGTTGGTGGTTCCTGTGCACTTTTAGCATGGGCTGGGTTAGGTACCTTCCTCAAAGGTAACAATTTGTTGTCGTCTGATGACTCCGATTCTGAATCTGGATTAAATTTATCTGGCTCAAAATACCCATTCCCACTGTCAATTATAGTGGGGAACTGGCCAAAATGCCTTCGTCGGTGTAAATGTCACTTCCCTTTACCTTTATAATGGGGTTTAGTGCTAAAATACATTACAGCTTTTGCTTCTTTGAGTCTTGCTACGAGTTTTTGGTCCCTTTTGTCTATCGCTCGTTTCTGGATCAGATTCACTAGAGTGACTGTCCACAGCTTGTTCTCTTTCTCTAGGGGTGGAATCTTTAGTGGTGGAATCTGGCTGCTGTACTTTCGCTCCTTGTTGAGTGAGGGGGGACTGATACTGAGGGCTGCAGTCGGTGGTGGGAGGAGCCAGGCATTATCGTCTTCTGACGATTCAGTTATCTGTAATTTAGCTAATTCCTTTACAGGATAAAGCCCCTTAAAGGGTGGGTCCTTCAAGCATTTACCTTTTACTGCATTTAAATTGCTAGCAGTTTGCTGCAGTTCCATTAATTGCTCTTTTTCTGCTGATTATCTTTTAAACTACTAATAACCGAATCCTTTTCTCTCTTTTTCGCCTCTGTCATTCAATTATTGAATGCTGCCCAGCACAACCCTGGTATGTTTCTCCCTTTTTTCTTTAACTTTCCTTGGAGATTGAACAAAATATTATTATTAAAACTACCATTTTCTGGAAAGGCAAGTTTACCATTACCCTCAGTGAGGGCGACCCACTGACTTATAAACATACAACTGTCCCGGGACACACGAAAATACATATAACCAGCTGGTGTACCTCTTTCAGGCTCCTTTATAGTTCCCACACTCGCTCCCATTTTCACACAAGCTATACTGTATTTTACAGATTTACCTGTGACATTTTGTAAACATTGTTTTCCCCACTCTCATATTTCCTTTCACTCTTATGTCACCAGTTTTTCGTTTTAACCCACTCTTATACTGCAAAATTAATAGCAGGAAAAAAATGCATGCCACTTACCTCAAAATAACTGAATGAGAAGAATTATTGCATTTTTATAAAATTATTGATACCAAAGTTTAAAGCGGGCAAGTACAGGTAATGAAAGAAACACTGCCAGAACAGAAAATTCTGTCATGGGCCCTTTTACTAGCAGTATTTCGTTCAATCCCCAACTGCCACAGCTGTTATCAGTTCAGATCCAAGTAAATGGCACCAATTGTTGCATTTAACATTTCACCTTAAATGAAGACAAGACACTTCTTCCTTTCTTTTAGTGGTATTTATTACACACGTGTCAGAGCCTCATGGAAAGTACCAGGGAGACTCCCCGAACAAAGGAATGCATAAGCTTATATGCTGGTGATACTGCTGACAGTACAAAAATATAAACTAGACCAATTAAATTACTACAAAAGACAATTAACCAATCAGTGGTTTACCTGTAGGCTTAAAGCAGTTCACATTACTACATCTAGGCAGAGAAAGAAAATCGGATACACTTTCATATAAGGCACATTTCCTACTTTCAAGCAGGCTCCTGTTTTTCAGTGCTTTCCACTATTCACAGTTTCTCAGAGTTCGCAGTACAAAGTTCATTTTAATGTATACAGATTGTCACATACTCAATTTCCTTAAGCACGTACTTTGGCCATTTATATTTTACAGTGTGTATATACTTGTGTGGAGTTTCTGGATTTATAATAGGCGCTTTATTGTTTCTGTCATGCCCTACACTACTCTTCCTTTAAAGACTGCACATATTAAACTCTTGCAAGTAGATTTGCAATAACTCTCTTGTTGCTTTTCCCAGCTACATTTAAATCCATGCTACCAACATGTGCCCCCCAACCCCCAAGGCGTCTATTTTGCTCACTGACTTTTGGTGCGGAATTGCATCAACCTTCTTGCTCTGATCCAAGTAAGTAATACCTTCATTCTCTTCAGCATTTATAAACTTTGTTAACCCATTTAGAGTTGTCTGCAAGATTTTTATGATGGACTCCTCTAGGTTTGTCCATTATCTGCAATTCCATGATTTTGCCTGCAGTGATTTTTGATTGACAGATCAGCCATGATGTCATACTGTGACAGATCAATGTTCTTCAAGCTCATTCTTGCTTCCAATTTGATGAAGAGAAATGAGACACACCTTGTCTCTGTTTGTTTATTCCTTATCCTCCTCCCTTGGTTTAGTGACATTTTAATTCAAGCTACCTCTTCTAATCTTTGGTTCTGAAATGTTTCCATAATACTGCATTGTACATATGTCCAAAGCACTTCAGAATTATCTCAAGGATACAGATGTTCAAAAAATGCATGAAATACAACCTACCTAAAACAGCAGCAATAAAGCATGTTCTAGGTATAAAGCTCTCAACTTCCCACATACCCCTCCATTATAGAAAGTAACACTGACATTGCACTGATATAGAAGAACAACAGAATGCACTTTCAGATACATCCTTCTGTTCCTCTTGTCATCTTACTCACTGTGGCTCCAAACCAAACAATACTTCTTCAGGTATTTAGGGCAAACAGACATAAGACACAAGAGCAAATAAAGAATATGCAAAAGATGCATTTTCAAACGTACCTGACCACTTGTAGAATGTGGACTTAAGGGGCACTTTTTCTCTCTAGTTTTCAAATAATTCCAAGAAGTCTTCCATCCAGTTGCATAAAATTATCTACCTTTAGCTTTGATTAATCCCTTGTGCTATTAGACTTGTGGATAGTGAAAAGATCCCAAAAAGAAGGACCTGTGCAATCTTATCAGAAGGCTAGAAGCAGGTGTAATTTTGTCTATCCAGATGAATGGTTCTAAGTCAGAAACAAAGGAATATATATATCAGTTCACTCCACATAATTTTCATTAAGTTAAACAACCCAAAACCTAGTCCTCTGACTAGAGAAAAACAAACTTAAAATAAAAAAAAAATTGCAAAAAATGGTTTAACATTTTATTCATTCTTATGAGTTGTAATAAAAAGCTGAACTGCTTGTTGCTGTTTTTGGTGGTTTTGATTTTCTTCAAATTTTTTTTTTGTCAGCAAAGTATTTGAGATGGTAAACCACAGACAATTTCTGCCTTATTTTTCTTATCATAGGCATGAAGGTTAAATACCTGCATCCGGTCTTCTTGCTGAGATCCAAGCAAGGTATACCTTGCTGCTGGACTAAGCATGGCTTTTGAGCCGTCCATAAAGTCCGTGCAGACCCATTACTAGCTGCATAATTACTCAAACCTTCAAGGTAAATCCTAATCTTGGAATTTGGCTGCCTTTTAAAATTCCACTTTTTAACCACAGTAAGACAAAGGCCCACCCAATTTTGGTTCTCCAAAATTGGGAATCAACACTCTTCTCTTCTGCAAACCAAGTCTTATAATGATCGTAGGTTTACCCCGGGTATCACTTCTGTGTCACTGTTAGGCAGAGGCACAGTACACTAACCTCGAAAAAGGGCATAGCAAAATTAATTTAAAATGGGTGGCGAAAGCCAAACACACTCTGGCTAGGCTTATAAATGTCCTAAGGTAGATAGCCTGAACCTATAATGGTGCCAGTGATGTCACAGTGTAGAATGTCAGATAATGTAAAATCGCACGGAACAATGTCTTATGTTTTCTGATTATGAAACTGACCTGGTGGTCCAGCTAAGGTGTGGTATGATGGATTTGGGTCAGCTAGGCAAATGGTGTCCACTGCACAACTACCCCCGTGTTACACTTGGAAAATGCAGTCATGACTACATTGCAAAAAGCAGCCAATGCAAAGTAATTACTTTCACATAAATGAGAGATTTGCCATAATACGAAGAACAAGTGGTTATCTTACCTGCTGCGAATTGACCATGATTTGAGCATTCTACTGTACGTCCAGCTCTCCACGGCCTGCAGGCTACAATTCAGTCCATTCAGGTACTGAAATACCCATCAGACTGTAAAGATTTTTCAGTATTGCAAGACTGTAATATTTGTCACTCTAAGAAAGTAGACATATATATATATATATATATATATATATATATATATATACATATGTATGTATATATGTATGTTAGGGAGATATAAAATTGCTATGAGACTTGTACACTATTTTAGCTGGCTCCCGAATAATAGCAATTGATCAGCTTCAGCCATATTTGAAAATAGTCAAGAGCACAAGGAAATGGAATACTTTCAAAGTTAAACTGTGTGTGTGCCAGTTATGTATAAAAGTGTTTCTATTTGAGCACAGGTAAATAAAGAATGAAAAAAAAAGTAGAAGCAACAGACATTTTAGAAAAATTGACAGGTCCCTCAATGTGGGCATTTCCAGCAGTAACATGTCCAAGGCCCAATCCCTCCAGAAGTGATCATTTGTGTGAATTATATAAATATAGTACTTTCTGGAGGATGTAAGTAACCCTAGATGCAGATAGTATTATTTAAACATGAATGACATTACTCCATTGAGGAAATAATCTTTCAGAGGTAGCTAGTTACAACTGGAACTGAATAGAAACATGACATTTGCATAGTATCTAGACCTGAAAAAATATAGAAGACTCCTGTTTCTGTTTCATACCAGTACACCAGCAGAAAAAAAAATGCAAAAGGTTTTAAAGCATATATCTAGAATGAGGAGCTGGATTAAAAGTGTAATAGGAAGTTACTAGGCTATTGACCCTGAGGCCCTTATAAGCCTAGCCAAGAGTATATCCCATGTTAGAAAAAGTCAGCACCTGATGTCCCTTTCCAACATGGATACAGGTGGAATCCCAGGGATGTATTTTCTGTTTCACACCCAGTTATCCAGGTTGTGCTTAAAAAGGGGTAAAGAGGTACTCTGCTTGACATGGAGAGAGGAGTCTATTCCACAGATGGGGGAGTCTCTGGGGCACAGATCTGTCCCGCCAACAAGTCCTATTGATGTCACAGACCAGGTTGAGGCTGCACGTGTGGGTTACTCGAGTGGAGCTTGACATGCAGATGTGCAGCAGTCCCATCGAGGCGGGGTCAGAGATGGTCTTGTAGGCCAGACATAGGTCACCTCTGAGGAGTATGACACTGAGTAGAGGGATAAGGCTTTTAGCCTATCTTTGTTTGGTAGATGTTTGAGGCCTTGAATTCTCCTGGTGAGGAACCTCTGTGGTCTTTCCAGCTGCTGCATGCGCTTTGTGAGGTACATGCCGACTGGGGCATTGTACTCAATAACGGGCCTTATAAGGGAAGAATGCAGTGATGTTATGACCTCCTTGTCCCTGGATGAGATGCCCTTACTTATGAGGTTGTCCATTTAGAAAGCATGCCCTACAATGGAAGCAACATGGTGGTCAAAAGTCAGATTGCACTGGGTGCCCAAATCCCTCATGACATTGTGTGCTTAGGACATTGTTATAAATATGATAATTTGTGTGGACATCACTCTCCCCAAAGGGGATGATGATGCATTTTTTTGGTATTCAGCTTGAGGCCATGTTTCTGGCACCATTCATTTGTTTGGGTGAGACCCTCTTGGAGGATGTCCACATCACTAGGAGAATTGATGACAGTACCCAGGTTGCAGTCATCTGCGGACTTGGTCAGCCATAGCCCACTGGTTTTGGCCTGCACCTCATATCATGCTTTCTGGCCCCAAAACTTGGACCGAACCACAAAAGGAGGGGGAGTATCCATATTCATCAAAGATACCAACACCTCCAGGTTAGTGGCAACGCACGAAGCATCGAGACCATCCAGGTGCAACTAACCATAGGCAAAACTGCCTTACAATTTGTAGCATGCTACAGACCACCCTCTCAAACTCAGGAACCCCACACAGCCTCCCTGAAGACACTGGAGAGTATGAATGTCTCTCCAAATACCATCATATTGGGAGACTTCAACTACCCAAACATAGACTGGGAACATTACTCAAGCCCAAACACCCTAGCCCAAAGGTTCCTAGAATTCATAAACTCAAATGCGATGGAACAACTAGTCACCATTCCCACAAGAGGAGACAATATACTAGACCTGATCATCACAAACATGGGGACAAAATGCTCCACACAGGAAGTATATCCCTCATTGGTAAGATCAGACCATAAATTAATCTCACTGGAAATCCACATCCCGCCCCCACCCCCTGCACAGAAGACCACAGTGAAGAACTTCTCAAAAGCAAACTTCACACTTCTTAAGACTGAAGTGGTATCCTTCAAGGTCCCTGGGCCAGTGGAAACCACAACCCACACTGCTGAATCCTTTACAAATGCCTTCTACGGGCACCTTCAAGAATGCATAGATCATGCAATCCCAAATGAAACCAAGACCCATTCCCCCAAAGGCAGGCGCCCGGTCTGGTGGACCCCAACCATAAACAAACTTTACAACAGGAGGAGGAAGCTACTACATGACAGAGCAAAATCCCTAAATGGGAAGGCATCTCTGATCAGTACTAGCAAAAAACTACGATCACTCATAAAATCATCCAAGGCCAACTTTGAGAGAAAAATCGCAAAAAACACAAAAGACAATCACAAGGCCTTCTTTAGCTATGTTAGAAACCTGGGTGGAAACTCCCAGATATGCTCAGAGTTAGTCCAAAATGACACAAAATACACTGAACCCACTGACATTGCCAGCATTCTGGCAGACAGGTTCAGTGCAAATCCCAAAAGGAGAAATAACTATCCCAGCAGAGTGTAGCCTCCCTAACATCTCAGATGTCCAGGTAAGAGCTGCCCTCTCTAAAGCTAAAAACACAGCATCAATGGGACCGGACAGTGTCCCGGGCTGTGTGCTACATGAACTCAGAGGAACTAAACCCACACATAAGGCTGCTGTTTAATCTTAGCCTTACTACAGGATACGTACCCAAAGAGTGGCGTATGGCAACAGTGGTCCCACTTCACAAAGGCGGTGCTTCTACAGACCCTGGAAATTACCGCCCCATAAGCTTGACAAGCCTGGTCTGCAAAGCTATGGAGAGGATCATTATGGAACTCATGAACAAAGACATTGGGGACCTACAGACATTGGATCCTACCCAATTTGGCTTTGTCAAGGGCAGATCCTGCCTTTTGAACTTGGTCGACTTTTTTGAAACCATCACTAAGGCCATTGATGAGGGTAAGGCAGTTCACACAGCCTACCTTGACCTTGCAAAAGCCTTTAACACAATACCCCACTCGGGCATCATAGACAAACTCACCAGCTTAAATGTAAACCCATATGTCACTAGATGGGTTGCAAACTGGCTCAAGGCCAGAACCCACAGGGTCAGAGTTGCTGGACCTATGTCAGACTCTAAGCCAGTCACAAGCGGTGTCCCACAGGGCTCAGTCCTGGGACCCCTCTTGTTCGGCATTTATTTTTCCGAGGTACAGGCAAACATAGGAGGATTGTGGCTGACAAAGTTCGCAGATGACTGCAAACTGGGTGCCATAATTGATACTCCAGCAGACACAAACATCCTTCAGAGAGGCCTCACAGAAACAGATAATTGGTGTCAGAGCCATGGCCTTAAGCTGAACGCCAAAAAATGTATAGTCATACCCTTTGGGAAAAACAAGGTTCCCACAAATTACCACATAGGTGGTAATCCATTAAGTATGGAAGAGGTAATCAGGGACCTAGGGACCCAGGTTGACAGTAACCTGTCATTTGACACTCACATTGCCAAAGTGGTTAGGAAGACCTTCTATATTGCCCACCTTATCATGAAGGGTTTCACATCTAGATCAAGAGAGGTCATTGTGCCCCTGTACTCTTCTCTTATTAGGCCAATGATCGAGTACAATGCCCCATTTGGGATGTATCTTACCTGACACCTGCAGCAGTTGGAAAGACCTCAAAAGTTCCTCACCAAGAGGATAAAGGGTCTTAAACATATGTCATATGCTGCCCGACTGAAAAAACTTCAGCTCTATTCAGTCGCATACTGCCTACTCAGAGGTGACCTGTGCCTAACGTACAAGGCCATGTCCAATCCGGAATTAATGGACATGCTCCACCTCAGAAAATCCAAATCCATCAGAGCCACGAGAGCAAGAGACTTAAACCTAAACACAGAAATAAATAGGACATGCTGGAGGGACAGATTCATAACCCAGAGGCTCCCTACACTCTGGGACAGAATCCCAATCCATGTTAGGCAGAGCCCCTCACTAACTCTATTCAAGAGAAGTCTTGAGTGGATGGGAGATCGTAGGTTTACCCCGGGGGTCATCTCTGTGTTACTACTAGACAGAGGCACAGTAAACTAAACCCTAAATGGGCATAGTATTCTCATCCTAAGGGGTGGTGAAAGCCACACACACTCTGGCTAGGCTTATAAATGCCCTAGGGCAGATAGCCTAGTACGAACCTTTGAACCTATAAAAGTATATCCCAAATAATAGAGGCCCCAAGACCGAACCCTGGGGTATGCCGCTCGTTAGTTCTACTGCTTGAGGTGGCTTCCCCTGTTTTGACCAGGTGAGTTCTATCAGTGAGCCAGTTTGCTACCCATCTGGTAACATTCAGATTGATGCCTAGTTGAGAGAGTTTATCTATTATGCCCAAGTGGGGAATATCGCCGAAGGCTTTGGCCAGGTCAAGGTAGGCAGTGTGCACTGTCTTCCCCGTGTCCATGGCTTTGGCGACTGTCTCAAAGAATTCAACTGATATGACCTCCCCTTGAAGCCATTGTGCAAAGGGATGACTGTGGTTGTTCTCCTCTCAGCTGAGATGCAGCCGGTACTCAGAGGTTGGCTGAGTAGGGTGCCTAGTGGTGCTGCAAGTTCCTGCCTGAGTTCAAGTAGGATACAGGCCGGGATATTATCAGGTCCCATGGAGGCTGTATTTTTTTGTCTTTGAGAGAGCAGTGATGACCTCTTCCCTTGATATAAGGGGATGGAGGCAGGTACTGGGGATGTCCTGATTTACTGATGTGAGACAGAGGGGTGAAGTTTTCACTGAATCTGTCAGCCAGAAAGTTTGCTATATCTGCGGCATTTTTATATTTGGTGTCCTTAACCACCAGTTCTGAACAGATCTGGGTGCTTTCTTTGAGGTTGCAGACATATGTGAAGAATGCCTTATGATTGTCTCTAGTATATGTGGCCAATTTGGACTCAAAGTTTGCGTAGGAGGATTTCACTAGTGCTCTTATTTGCTTGTTCAGGCTAAGGAAACATAGCTTCAAATTGGGCAACTGCTCCTTCTTGGTCCTGGACAGCAATATTTTCCTTTTTCTATAGAGTTTATTTATTGCAGATGTTCACCACACAGTTTTAATCTTCGTCGCAGAGGATGATTTAGTCCTGTCAGGTATTCCTGATTCCATGCATCTATATAAATGCTCGTAAAGTACTTTGGTGTAAGTTTGGATATTGGTACCATCTTCTACAGAGGGGGGAGGGTGCTGTGAAATTGTTTATAACATCCCTCAGGACGCTGTAATCAGCTTTGGAGAAGTTTTTATGCTTGACCGTAGCTAGAGGGGGATTGGGGGAGATGGTGGCTTCGAAAGTGACCTCTTTGTAGTTGGATCTTACCAAGGAGGATTATACTGTAGGGATGCTGCAGTGGTTCTCATGTTGGTTAATACCAAGTCCAAAATATTATCACATCTTGTGGGGGTATCGACTAGCTGTTCCAAGGTGTTTGCATTGACAAAATTGAGGAATCTCTGGGCGTTTGTGTTCTGGCATGAGTAGGTCTTCCAATCTATGTTTGTGTAGTCAGTCACCCAGGATCAGGGTAAAGGGTTGAATCTTGTTAGATTCAAACAGGTCCAGAAAGGCGGATTGGGCATCTTAACTCAGATTTGGGGGCCAGTAGCTAGCTATGATTTGAATAGGGGTCTTGTCAATAGTTAACTGCAACTGTAGCGTCACCTGTGCATCATACTGTTTTACAAGCCTGGAGGTGTGTGCGTCTTTAATATATATTGAAACTCCACCTCCTTTGGCTTTGCTGCCCATAGTTTAGGGTCTGAATGTATGATAGTATGAGTAACCAGGTGAGGCTGAGGGGCTCTCTGCAGCTTTGAACCAGGTTTCTGTGACTGCACAGATGTCAGCATTTTCCAGGGTTAAGAATGTGCAATTAGTACAGTTTCATGTTTGGACTCCTAGCATTTAGCAGCATGACCTTTAATTTGTCTTTTGATTAAATTTTTATGTTGGTAATTTTAACCTCATAATTCTGTTAGTGATAACGTTACATTTTTGATAGAATACCACATGGTTATGATAACTGTCAAAATGTAGTAAAAATATAAAAATGAAGTAGGTTAACTTATATAAAGAAAAACTTAATTGGAAAAAAATAGAATTTTATGGTTTAATGTTTTCTAACCAGGATTTTTCCAAATCCAGAAAAGGATGAGGCAAATACATATTGTGTCATTATTACAAGATGGAAATATTATGAATCCGCGAAGGATAACCGTTATCGCTCAAGGTTCATGTATAATGACTCTGCATTCTCTGAAATTTTAAGAACCTATTGTGGTAATGGACACAGTTTCAAAATCAAGGAATGTGAAACCGAGAAGAAGCATCTGACATCTGCTAAAATGATGACGCATCATTATTCAAACAAAGGCAAACGGCTATGGGTAGATGCAGGTCTAGCAGGTTAAGAAAGTTTTATCACAGCTGTATGATGGCCAGTGTACCTCAGTGTCCTATGCAATCAGAGCACTCAAAAAGACTAAAAATATACACTCTGACCGAAATCTGAGCATTTTTATCTAAGTACACAATTATAATATGGCCACTGATACCAACTTTACATATAATTTATGTATTTTTTTAAGTCTATGCCTCCAGCCATAATTGAAGGATGAGGACTTTTTATAGCAATAATTTTCTAAAACCATTTACAAAAAGTTGAAGGAAATCCCATATAACTTTAAGTTAAGACACCCTGTATGTATATATATATATATATATATATATATATATATATATATATATCAGTAGTCAAAAACACAGTAGACTTTCCAAGATATTAAGATGGTAATGTGAATTCTATTGTACAACATGCAGATGAAAGCCAGTCTGAAACAAAGAGCCTTTGATGTCCTTGCACTCACTGCTGCAGTATTCATAACTTATGGGATTCCCTGCTGCGAAGCCCGTCGTCCAGCCAGTCAACCAAAGCCTACTGTTGCTTTAAGGTACACTGAATGTCACCTACACACTCTGCATATTGTAGGGCATAAGGGTGACGTTCAGGCATGTCATCCTCATAACTTCGTTGTCACCAGTCCTAATGTTGTTTTTAACTATCGGTCTGTTTGCATCCATTTTTTGCTGTTTATTTCTGTTTGTTGGAATTCCAGTGATTACTTCTGTTTGCTGAAGTCCTCACTATTGCAGATAAGTACTCATTTGGTGTTTTTGTTCTTTCTTGATTTTTTTCTGCAGTTTGGAGGGTTACTGTCATCCAGGAAGGGAAAATGCCCTTCTTCCCTACTCTTACCCTAAACTATCCTTTACTATTTCAATCTCCTCACCAGTAGAATGTCCCTACTCTTACCCCTAACTGTCCTTTACTATATCAATCTCCTCACCAGTAGAATGTCCCTACTCTTACCCCTAACTGTCCTTTACTATATCTATCTCCTCACCAGTAGAATGTCCCTACTCTTACCCCTAACTGTCCTTTACTATATCTATCTCCTCACCAGTAGAATGTCCCTACTCTTACCCCTAACTGTCCTTTACTATATCTATCTCCTCACCAGTAGAATGTCCCTACTCTTACCCCTAACTGTCCTTTACTATATCTATCTCCTCACCAGTAGAATGTCCCTACTCTTACCCCTAACTGTCCTTTACTATATCTATCTCCTCACCAGTAGAATGTCCCTACTCTTACCCCTAACTGTCCTTTACTATTTCAATCTCCTCACCAGTAGAATGTCCCTACTCTTACCCCTAACTGTCCTTTACTATATCTATCTCCTCACCAGTAGAATGTCCCTACTCTTACCTCTAACTGTCCTTTACTATATCTATCTCCTCACCAGTAGAATGTTCCTACTCTTACCCCTAACTGTCCTTTACTATATCTATCTCCTCACCAGTAGAATGTCCCTACTCTTACCCCTAACTGTCCTTTACTATATCTATCTCCTCACCAGTAGAATGTTCCTACTCTTACCCCTAACTGTCCTTTACTATATCTATCTCCTCACCAGTAGAATGTCCCTACTCTTACCCCTAACTGTCCTTTACTATATCTATCTCCTCACCAGTAGAATGTTCCTACTCTTACCCCTAACTGTCCTTTACTATATCTATCTCCTCACCAGTAGAATGTCCCTACTCTTACCCCTAACTGTCCTTTACTATATCTATCTCCTCACCAGTAGAATGTTCCTACTCTTACCCCTAACTGTCCTTTACTATATCTATCTCCTCACCAGTAGAATGTCCCTACTCTTACCCCTAACTGTCCTTTACTATATCTATCTCCTCACCAGTAGAATGTTCCTACTCTTACCCCTAACTGTCCTTTACTATATCTATCTCCACACCAGTAGAATGTTCCTACTCTTACCCCTAACTGTCCTTTACTATATCTATCTCCTCACCAGTAGAATGTCCCTACTCCTACCCCTAACTATCCTTACTATATCTATCTCTCTCACCAGTAGAATGTCCTACTCTTACCCCTAACTGTCCTTTACTATATCTATCTCCTCACCAGTAGAATGTCCTACTCTTACCCCTAACTGTCCTTTACTATATCTATCTCCTCACCAGTAGAATGTCCCTACTCTTACCCCTAACTGTCCTTTACTATATCTATCTCCTCACCAGTAGAATGTCCCTACTCTTAGCCCTAACTCTCCTTTTACTATATCTATCTCCTCACCAGTAGAATGTCCCTACTCTTACCCCTAACTGTCCTTTACTATATCTATCTCCTCACCAGTAGAATGTCCCTACTCTTACCCCTAACTGTCCTTTACTATATCTATCTCCTCACCAGTAGAATGTCCCTACTCTTACCCCTAACTGTCCTTTACTATATCTATCTCCTCACCAGTAGAATGTCCCTACTCTTACCCCTAACTGTCCTTTACTATATCTATCTCCTCACCAGTAGAATGTCCCTACTCTTACCCCTAACTGTCCTTTACTATATCTATCTCCTCACCAGTAGAATGTCATACTCCTACCCCTAACTGTCCTTTACTATATCTATCTCCTCACCAGTAGAATGTCCCTACTCTTACCCCTAACTGTCCTTTACTATATCTATCTCCTCACCAGTAGAATGTTCCTACTCTTACCTCTAACTGTCCTTTACTATATCTATCTCCTCACCAGTAGAATGTCCCTACTCTTACCCCTAACTGTCCTTTACTATATCTATCTCCTCACCAGTAGAATGTCCCTACTCTTACCTCTAACTGTCCTTTACTATATCTATCTCCTCACCAGTAGAATGTCCATATTCTTACCTCTAACTGTCCTTTACTATATCTATCTCCTCACCAGTAGAATGTCCCTACTCTTACCCCTAACTGTCCTTTACTATATCTATCTCCTCACCAGTAGAATGTCCCTACTCTTACCCCTAACTGTCCTTTACTATATCTATCTCCTCACCAGTAGAATGTCCCTACTCTACCCCTAACTGTCCTTTACTATATCTATCTCCTCACCAGTAGAATGTCCCTACTCTTACCCCTAACTGTCCTTTACTATATCTCCTCACCAGTAGAATGTTCCTACTCTTACCCCTAACTGTCCTTTACTATTTCAATCTCCTCACCAGTAGAATGTCCCTACTCTTACCCCTAACTGTCCTTTACTATTTCAATCTCCTCACCAGTAGAATGTCCCTACTCTTACCCCTAACTGTCCTTTACTATATCAATCTCCTCACCAGTAGAATGTCCCTACTCTTACCCCTAACTGTCCTTTACTATATCTATCTCCTCACCAGTAGAATGTCCCTACTCCTACCCTAACTGTCCTTTACTATATCTATCTCCTCACCAGTAGAATGTCCCTACTCTTACCCCTAACTGTCCTTTACTATATCTATCTCCTCACCAGTAGAATGTCTACTCTTACCCCTAACTGTCCTTTACTATATCTATCTCCTCACCAGTAGAATGTCCCTACTCTTACCCCTAACTGTCCTTTACTATTTCAATCTCCTCACCAGTAGAATGTCCCTACTCCTACCCCTAACTGTCCTTTACTATATCTATCTCCTCACCAGTAGAATGTCCCTACTCTTACCCCTAACTGTCCTTTACTATATCTATCTCCTCACCAGTAGAATGTTCCTACTCTTACCCCTAACTGTTTTTTACTATATCTATCTCCTCACCAGTAGAATGTCCCTACTCCTACCCCTAACTATCCTTTACTATATCTATCTCCTCACCAGTAGAATGTCCCTACTCTTACCCCTAACTGTCCTTTACTATATCTATCTCCTCACCAGTAGAATGTTCCTACTCTTACCCCTAACTGTCCTTTACTATTTCAATCTCCTCACCAGTAGAATGGTCAGTAACTCCTGTTGCGCTCTTATCTCTCCTTCACTGCTACCCAATCACTCCTTACTAGCTTCTTTTCTCTACTTTAAATTCACTTTCTCCTGGACTACCTACCTTAACATACATAGCTAGCCAACATAGTATATAATCTGTAATCAGTATACCTACCTTAACATACATAGCTAGACAACATAGTATATAATCTGTAATCAGTATACCTACCTTAACATACATAGCTAGACAACATAGTATATAATCTGTAATCAGTATACCTACCTTAACATACATAGCTAGACAACATTGTATATAATCTGTAATCCGTATACCTACCTTAACATACATAGCTAGACAACATTGTATATAATCTGTAATCAGTATACCTACCTTAACATACATAGCTAGACAACATAGTATATAATCTGTAATCAGTATACCTACCTTAACATACATAGCTAGCCAACATAGTATATAATCTGTAATCAGTATACCTAGAAAAAATAAGGTGAACACCACAAAGCACAGTCCACAAACCAACAAGTGAGCAATCTCCGTTTAATGGTAAAACCAAGACTAAGCGCTTTCGCCAGCAATCTGGCTTCTTCAGAGTCATTTTAAAACACATTCCCTTATAGTTTATATATCATAAGATTAAATTTCATTGGTTGAAACTAGTGCCACCCACAAACATTTATACATCATTAATAAATTAATTAAAATTAAAAACACACTCTGCAACACTACTTATACATATTCCCTACTATCAAAACTTTTTAATTCTCCCTTATTTTTCTTATGAACAATACATATATACTTATATATATAAAATATATATATATATATATATACTTCCTTTGTAATTAATCAACTATATATACATTTAAACAAATATACAATTGATGTTGTGAATCTATTTTCTGTCATTCCACATGAGCTAGGACTTGATATGTTCTATAAAGCCATCATTCAAAGTGGATTGATAGAAGGGGTTAATGCCAATTTTCTACTTGGATTAATGGAGTTAGTTCTGAAAAATAATTTTATTTCCTTTGAAGGGGAGTTATTCCAACAAGTGTCAGGTGTTGCGATGGGTTCAACTAGTTTCAACCAATGAAATTTAATCTTATGATATATAAACTATAAGGGAATGTGTTTTAAAATGACTCTGAAGAAGCCAGATTGCTGGCGAAAGCGCTTAGTCTTGGTTTTACCATTAAACGGAGATTGCTCACTCGTTGGTTTGTGGACTGTGCTTTGTGGTGTTCACCTTATTTTTTCTTGACATCTGCCCTTGTGGGTGTAATTTTGTTAATCAGTATACCTACTTTAACATACATAGCTAGCCAACATTGTATATAATCTGTAATCAGTATACCTACCTTAACATACATAGCTAGCCAACATTGTATATAATCTGTAATCAGTATTATTATTGTATACTCGCTTTACATTACGTATTTTTTTGTGTACTAGCAAATGTTTTTATTCTTGGAGCTTGTGTATATTTTGTAACTATGGAGCTTTTCTCCCCGGGTCTCCACCGAAAAAGGGCCTCGGCCCAGATGGACCAACCTGGTCAACAAATGTCAAATAAAAAATAAATAAAAAAAAGATCACCATGATAAGTGCCTTTTTATCCTCCAAACTTCTCACAACCACACTTCTCGTTTGATTTGTCATGTGTTTTCCCAAAGACCCTTCGTAGTAGGCTTTCTTCCCTTTTATTGTATCTTGACAAACCAGTGTCTTCAGCGTCTTGCTAAAGATACTATAGATGGAACTTCCTGCCCCAAGAGACAGCTGTCAGGGAGAAGAAGGTGAAAAAGGTAAGACTGGTATCTTCCACTGTCCAGTCTCTGCCCGGTGTTTCTCCTGAGGTTGTTACAAACCCAGACACTCGCCTGGCTGTGTTGTCGGATTTCTCTGATGCATCAGGGTTGGAGGCTGGTGAGGATCTGATGATAAGCATGTCCGATAAGGCTTTGCAGGTATCCATTTCAGGTGTTCAGGTAGAACCACAGTTAATTGTTTCAGAGGGGTCTGCAATTTTTTTTCTTGGGTAAGAAGTTCCTACTACGGTTTTGAAATGACGTCGTGTGTCAGAGCATTCTCAGTTTTTTAGGACGGACATTCCCCTTAAAAAAAGAAACTGAAAACTAAACATGTTCCTTCTGCTCCTATAGATCACAAAGTGAGTGCAGGACTTTACTCGAGTAATTTAATGCTTTACTGCCATTAAGGCCTTCTCAGGGGGTTTAGGTTCCTGCTCCTCCTTGATCCTCTTCTACTCTTAAAAGGCCCAGGGAACTGAATTCTTCTGAGGAAGAGTTGGATTTTGATGAAGAATCCCGTACTTATTCTACTCCTATTCCTTCTCCTTTAGGCTGCGGGTCTGAGGAGGAGGACTCTAATAGTCCAGATACTCCTTCTGAGGAAATTTCCTTTGGGGACACAATCTCTGGGATGATGGAATTTTTTAAGTGGGATTGTGCCCGACTTTCTAATATCCATAGAAGGTACTATGAGTTACTGCAGATGGAATCTCTTAAACCGGTAGCTATTCCTCCTGTCTTGGCTGCTTTACTGGATGCTTTTTCTAAAGTGCCCGATTCTCTGCCACCTGCTCCCAAGATAGGTTTTATAGGGTGCCTGAGGATGGTTCCTTTTGTTCAGATGTCCTGCTGCTGACACCTCTGTGGTGTTTTCAGCCTCTGATAAGCAATCTCAGTTGCTTTCTTTGTCCAAGTTACTACCTTCTGACAAGGACAGCAGAACCGTGGATAGCCTGGGTAAGAAGGTTTGTACTTTGAATACCCTAGCTTTTAGGGCTATTAATTATCCAATCCATATATCTAGGTATGTGTTGACTCTTCTTTCTCAGGCTTGTCAGCTTATTGCTTATCTTCCGGACACTGAGAGTTAATCTTCTGCTCTTCCTTGCTAGGGACGTCCTCTCAAGTAGTTTGTCATTCGATCATATGTAGTTAGGATGCAGTGGATGCCACTTCTAGGGCTGCTGCTTTTGGTTCTGTACTGAGGAGGTATGATTGGCTTAGGCTTCAGCCTTTACCCAATGATATTAAGGCTAAGTTGCTGGATGCTCCTCTTCATAATACATTTTTGTTTGGGGAAGCGGCTGCTGATAAGTTTGCTCAGGACAAGGGGAAGGGCTTACATGAGCTTAAACATTTATTTGTTTCTCCTGTGCCTAAATTTCAGAGAAACTACCCTTCTAAGCCAGCCTTTGTTCATAGACAGTCTTGCCCTTCTGCTAAAGGTAAAAAGGGTGGTAAACGGACTCTTCCTGCTAAGGCCACATAGACTGCAGGGATTCAAAAGCCTTCCTTTCCTGACAAACCAGGTGCTATCTATCCACCTGTTCCCAGCCACATTCTGCTTTCTCTTCACCTTTCTCTTCCTATTTGGCTTTGAATCACCCAGGATTCTTGGGTTCTGTCAGTTATTCATCAGGGGTACATCATGGTGTGGATTTCCCATCCTTCTTTTATGGGCATTCCTCAGCCTCCTTGGGAACAACTTCCTTTTTTCCCCAGAATTATTTTGAGATCTCTTGTCTCAGGGTACTATTCAAGAGGTGCATGTGTCCAAAAGGGGAAATGGGTTTTATTCAAGAATGTTTCTAGTTCCCAGAAAAGCAGGTACTTGGAGACTGATTCTAGACCTGTCTCATCTAACACTTTTTTGAAGGTGCCTTCCTTTTGGATGTTGTCCCTTCAGGCCCTGTTTTTTCTATTGCTCCCTCGGGCTTTTCTGGTATCCCTGGATCTCAAGAATGCTTATCTCCATATTGTGATACATCCTCTCTTCAGGATGTTTTTGTATTTCTCTGTTGCTTCCTGGCATTTTCAGTTCTGTGCTTTCCCTTTGGCCTTTCTACTGCCTCAAGGGTGTTCACCAAATGCCTCGCTCCTGTGATAGCTTTTGCAGGCTTCAAGGGATCCAAATTTTTCTTTACTTGGTTGACCTGATTCAGGCATCTTTTCCAGAGGTCCTTTTGCAAAATCTTTGTTTTACCATTTCTCTTCTTCAGAGCCTGGGGTTCACAATAAGCGTCAAAACAACTTCTCTGACTCCTCCTGAGGATCATGTCTTTGGGTTGTAGGATTCAGACAGTGCCAGTGCAGACATCCCTGCCTCCTCCAAAGGCCTTAACTCTCATTTCTTACTTTAAATCTCTTCTCCCCCTGGCCTCCATTACAGCCAGAGAGGTTCTGAGAGCTCTGGGGTTCATGTCTTCCTCCATTCCAATGCTCCCTCTGGCCAAACTTCACATGAGGAAGTTCCAGTGGTTTTTGAAGTCAGTATGGCTTCAACATGCGCATCCTCTACACTTTACAGTTCCTCTTTTCTCAAGAAGGAACCTCTGTGGTGGATTCAACAGCTGTCTCTGCATCCAGGGCTCATTTCATCCTCCTCTTCCCTGTTAGTATCTGTTCACAGATGCTTCAGATGTGGGATGGAAAGCAACGTTTGGCTCCCTGAAGGTTCAGGTAGTGTAGTCACCTAATCAGCAGAAGGAGCACATCACCATCAAAGAGATGAGTGCTCTTATGGTGGCTCTTCAGGCCTTTCATCCTAGTTTCTCTCCAGGGCCTCTCACAGACAATACCAGTTATGTGGTATATCAACAAAAGGGAACAAGAGCTTACCTTCTTTGCCAACTGAGCTAGCACGTCTGGTATGAGATCTGGCTGTCAAGTATCAAGTAACTCTTCAAGCAGTTTATATTCCTTCAGATCAGAACATTGTGGCAGACACACTGAGCAGGTCCTGCACTCATTCTCATGAATGATTGCTTCACAGAGATGTGTTTCTGGACATTGTTCACCAGTGGGGTACTCCTCAAATAGATCTCTTTGTCTCCCCTCTGAAAAGACATCGTCCTCTGTTATGTGCCAGAGTTCTAGGTCCTCTGGTGTGGAGGGTGGACACCCTCTCATTTTCTTGGAAGAGGATGTTTCTTTATGCATTCCCTCCCCTTCCTCTCATTCCGAGGGTCCTCTTGAAGATTCAACAGAACGCTCCCAAAACCTTATTGGTGACTCCCTTTAGCCATGACAGTACTGCTTTTCTCTACTTCTACATCTAATCAAGGGCAGTCATCACAATTTACCCCACAGGGTGGATCTATTCACATAAGGCAAGGGGTTTCTCATCCTCTCATCCATCCCCACCAGTCAATGCTTCAACTGACATTGTGGGTGATAAGGTTTTTTTTTTCCTCATCCACACCTTTTTTCTGAGGACATGCTACATGTCCTGCAAGAGGCCAGGAAACCTACTGCTAGGAAATCTTACTTATCTAAATGGAAGAGGTTTTCCATTTGGTGTCTGTCTTGTAATCTGGACTGACTTATTGTGGCTGTTCCTTTGGTTCTCTCTCATTTGTGTGAGTTGCTCAATGCTGGTTTGGCCTACTTTTCTATTAAGGCCCACTTATCAGCTGTTTCTGCTTGAATGCCTTTAACTCCTCCATTAGCTTCTAGATTTGAGGCTCAGGAGTTTTTTAAAGGAATCGTTTCTATTAGACCTCCCAGAAAACCTGTTTCTCCTCGCTGGGATTTTAGTTTCATGAGCCTGCTGTTTTGGCTTCCTTACAACATTGTTCTTGGAAGACAGTTCTTTTGTTAGCTCTTACTTCTGTCAGACAGGTATCGGAGTTCAAGCCCTTATGGCATGTCCACCTTTTTTGATATTCCACGAGGACAGGGTGTCCTCCTTTTATGCCCAAGGTGGTTCATGAGTTGTCCCTTAATCTATTAATTTGCATACATTTTCCCCTCTCTGCAGTCTGACAGTGAGAGGGTGCTGCATACCTTAGACATTCATAGACAGCTCATGTTTTATTTGGATAAGACTAAAGCTATTAGAAAATCTGATCAGTTTGATGTTCTTCATCTCACATTGCTGCAGTCCTTACATATGGGTAGTCCGCTGTCCTCGGTCGGCCCGAATACCAAAGTATTAGGCTGACGTCGGTCAAGGCGCTTAAAACTGACATCAGGACGTCAGGGTACAAAAGCGCATGACCGACGTCATATCCTCAGTCTTTTTTGCCGCATGGTCCGATGCAGAAGCAGCGTTGCAAGTGCCGTTCGGCGTTCTGAAATTTTTCGAGTTCGGAGTTTCAGACCGAATCCAAGTTGGCTAAGTACCTGCTAGAATATTTTGTTTTTTCTTGCCTCAGTGTATTACCGGATGTCAGAAAAAGTGAATAATTGTATTTCTTGTGGGAAACAGATACCGCATAGGGATTATCATTCTTTGTGCATTCCTTGTTTGGGGCCTGAGCACGACGTAGTCGGGTGTCGCTTTTGTGCTAGGTTCAATAAGCGCACTATTAAGCGAAGGTTAGATTGTGCTAGGCTGGTCTTCGGTAAGCGGTGCAATTATAATATGCCGTCGGATTCTCCGGCGCCCGCTTCGAAGAAGCGCAAAGACAAAACAGTTAAACCCAGGCAAGATGAGTCGTCCGTTCCAGACACCGGTTCTTTAGAGGCTTCAGTGGAACCGGTGGTTCCGACGGAGACTTCTCTGGAGTCTCAGGGGGAGACTTTGATTTTGCAGGATGTGGCCTCTCAAGAGGCAGGTCAGGCTGAAGGGGCTTCTCAGGTTACTGTACTCCCCTCCCTTCCCAGGGTGGTTAGGCCCTCTCCTTCTGTTTCCAAGGCTTCTCCCAGAGGCAGGCCAGGTTTAGCTTCTGTTGGTGTCACTCCTAGTTCAGCAGGGTCTGTGCCTAAGAAGCACATGCTTAAAATGGCAGAAGATTTGATTACTCTGATTAGAGGTTCTTTGCCCCCTCCTGATAAGAGGCCTAGGGTGGAGCCAGAGTTGGAAAGTTTTGAACAGGCTTCGGATGTTTCAGAGTCTTTGGCTGAAGACTTGCAGGAGTACTCTCCTTATTCTGATTCTGATGCAGAAGATTCCACTCCTCCTGCTTCTCCTCCAGAGGATTTTTCTTTTTCAGAGACACTTCATTCTATGAGGAACATTTTAAGTGGGAAGGTCAGGACTTCTCTGATTCACGGAAAAGGCTTAGGGAATTTTTGTTTTACCTCAACATAGGCCCTTAGCTATACCCCCTGTTCTGGATGTTGTGCAAGATGTGTTTTCAGAGGCTTCACTTAATCCTGATTCTCTGCCCCCTGCGCCTGTTAAACCGGATAGGTATTACAGGGTGCCTGAGGCTCATAAATATCTTTATAAGAGCCCTAGGGCGGACCCAGAAACTATTAGTCAGGGACCTAAGGGTGTCAGGGCCTCTGTTGTAAAGAATCCGGTTCCTCTAGATAAAGAGGCCAGAGCTTTGGATAGATGGGGAAAGAAGGTCTATACATCTTCTACCTTAGCAATGAGGGCTTTGAATTGCCAGTTTCATATGTTGAAATATCAAAATTTTCTTCTTTCTCAATTGAAATCTAAGGTGGATGCTCTGGCAGAAGGCATTGAGTGTAAAGAATTACAAGATTTGGTGCATGTCTCTGAACAGGTGGGTAAGCATTCTTTACAATGTGGTTTTGATGCTGTGCAGGCCTCTTCTAGGGTGGCTGCCACTGGTTCAGTTCTTCGCAGGCATGCCTGGCTGAAGGATCAGAATTTATCTGACCATGTTAAGACAAGGATTTTGGATGCTCCTTTGCAGTCTGAAGTGTTGTTTGGTCCACCTGTGGAGTCAGTCTTGAAGAAAATGGAAGACAAGGCTAAGTCTATGCAGACTGTTAAAGATTTTTTGCAAGTTCAGCCTCCAAGTTTAGTAGGAATTGGCCTGCTAAGGGGTGGATGTATCCTTCTTATGATTCTCAGTCTAGGGGTAGATCTAGACGTGGTAGGGGCAGAGCTCAGAGTTCCTTCAGACCTAGAACAGGGAATTCACCTGCACAATCTTCGAGTGAGGGCAGGGCCAGTCCTTTCGTAAACAGGCCCAATGACCTACTTTTCAGCTGCCAGATCCTTCTTGCCTGGCAGCACCTTTGGGAGGACGGTTGGCACTCTTCAAGGAAAATTGGATTTTAATTACCCAGGACAAATGGGTATTGGATATCATACACCAAGGTTACAAGTTTTATTTCCATACCTTGCCTCCTTTCAAAGGCATGCCAGACGTTCCTCCTCAGCAAAGACTAGAGGCTCACAAACAAATTTCTCTACTACTTCAAATAGGAGCTATACAACCGGTCCCTCTGCCAGAAGTGGGCCTAGGATTTTATTCTCGCCTGTTTCTAGTACCAAAGAAAGGGAACACGTGGAGACCAATTTTGGATTTATCTATCCTCAACACATATCTGGACATTCCCAAGTTCAAAATGTTGACGTTACAACAGCTTTTACCTCTGCTGGGCAAAGATCACTGGATGGTGACTCTGGATCTCAAGGAGGCTTACCTTCATGTTCCTATCAGGCCCAGTTGCAGGAAGCATCTGCTTTCGGGCTGGGACTTTTCATTATCAGTTCTCTGCATTGCCCTTTGGCTTATCTACTGCACCCAGAGTGTTCACGAAGGTTCTGGCTCCAGTGGTAGCTTTCTTCAGGCTAAGAGGAATACAAATCTATCCTTATTTGGACGATTGCCTGATTCTGGCTCAAGGAAAGGACGAACTTCTTCATCATTTACAGTATGTGATGGCAGTGTTAAGATGCCTAGGGTATTCTGTGAATGAAATAAAGTCCAGTCTAGTACCCTCTCAGGACATGTGCTTTCTGGGTGTGAGACTGAATACAGCATCTCAGATGGCCTTTATGACCCCGGACAAACAAAAGAATCTTTCTCTTTATTTCCATCACTTGTCTCGTCAGTCCAGGCTGACTGCAAGGACAGTCCTTCAAGCCTTGGGGTTCATGGCATCTTGTATTCTGGTACTTCCCAATGCCAAACTGCATATGAGGAAGCTACAATGGTATCTCAAAAATGTATGGACACAACACTGCCAAGATATGGACACTGTCATTCAGATAATACCTTGCATTCAAAAGGAATTTTTGTGGTGGGCTCAGGAATGTCACCTAAACAAGGGACTCTCTGTGGTCCGACCAGAGGCGAGTCAGATTCTAACGACAGATGCCTCAGACAAAGCTTTGGGGAGCTCATCTAAATGGAAAATGGGTACAAGACACGTGGCCTGCCAGACTTCAACATTTACATATCAACTTGAAGGAGATGTTAGCAGTCCAATTTGCATTGATAGCTTTCAAGGATTTACTTCTTCCAGGGCAGGTGTTGATTCAAACAGACAACACAACTGTCATGTGGTACATCAACAAGCAGGGGGGGACACATTCATACCCTCTATGCAGACAAGCAATGATTTTGTGGGAGACTGCTCTCAGTTTACAGCTAAATCTTCAGGCAAGGTTTCTGCCAGGAGCACAGAACTCCTTAGCAGATGTGTTGAGCAGACAAATTATGGATCCCCACGAGTGGAAATTGGATCCTCATGTATTTCAAGAATTGACAGTGTTATGGGGAACTCCAGACATAGATCTGTTTGCTTCTCCACTAAATTACCAGTTGCCAAAGTTTTGCACAAAAAGGTTTCATCCCACAGCTTGGAAAGTGGATGCTCTCTCATTCAATTGGAGCAATCTTCACGTGTATGCCTTTCCACCACTGCCTCTCCTCCCAAAGGTACTCCTGAAGGTCAGACAGGACAAGCCAACCATGATTTTAATAGCTCGATTGGCCTCGACAGCACTGGTACCCATTACTGAGAAGTCTGGTACGGGAGCCTCCATGGCCTTTGCCTTCGATTCCACACCTGCTGTCTCAGGAGAACAGTCATTTACTCAATGTCAAACTTCACTCTCTGCATCTAACAGCCTGGCATATTCTGTTTTAAACCCTGGAGGGTCTCCGCTTCCACAACAAGTTTTGAATGTTATTTTGGAGGCCAGAAGGCCTAGTACAAGGAAAGTTTACGCAGATAAATGGAGGAGATTTTTAATTTGGAGCACAGCTAAGGATTTTGATGTTTCTAAACCTAATTTAAGTGTTGCTCTTCAATACCTTACTGAGTTATTGGACAAAGGTTTGTCCTTCTCCTCTATAAAGGTTCATGCTGCAGCAATTTCTGCTCATTATGACTGTGACCCACCATTATTTTCTCATCCTTTGTTTAAGCAATTCCTTAGAGGGGCAAAGAATATAAGACTCCCACGAGAGCTCCTACTCCTGCTTGGGATCTCAACTTTGTGTTGGAGAAACTCACTCTACAACCTTTTGAGCCTGCAGCTACTGCCGAGTTGAAATATTTATCATGGAAGACTGCTTTTTTGTTGGCCATTACCTCTAGAAGGGTTTCTGAATTACAGGCCCTTATGGCGGTTGAGCCTTTCTTAATTTTCCACAAGGATAGGGTGTCTTTCGCACTAACCCTTCCTTTATGCCTAAAGTAGTTTCTAGTGTGGCTTTAAACCAAACTATTCATTTGCCTACTTTTTATGCAAACCCCCAAAATAAAGGGGAGAAGATTTTGCACACTTTGGATATACACAGACAGTTGCGATATTATTTGAGCAGAACTAAAGGGTTTAGGCAGTCTCAGCAGTTGTTTGTTTCATTTGCTTTGGGTTCTCAGGGCAAACCTGTTTCAAAACAAACTATTTCTAAGTGGATTGGTTTTTGTATTGCTTTCTGTTATTCCCATCATGGTAAGGAGATTCCAGCTGGGATTAGGCCTCATTCCACTAGGGCTACTGCCACTTCTACAGCTTTTTAAGGGGTGGCTACTAAAGATATTTTGGAGGCAGCTACTTGGAGTTCAGTGCATACTTTCTCTAAGCATTACCACCTTCCACTTTATTCTAAATCTAGGGCTGGATTTGCCACTGCAATTTTACAGGGCATTTTGGCAGCTCCTAATGCTTTATAGTTTTGCCATCCTCCTTACCTCTGCTTTGGGATTCTACCCATATGTAAGGACTGCAGTAACGTGAGATGAAGAACATACTAAAGTTTTTTACCTGCTATAAATGTAGATGTTCAAGATCCACATTGCTGCAGTCCAATTTACCTCCCTCCTTCCCCTCTGTAGTTAGAGGTGGTTGTGTGGTTTGGGTTGTAAATTTTGTAAATGTGGTTAGTGCAGGGGTGGTTGGTGGTTCTTTGCTGTTTTTTGGCTTTGGCCTTTCTTTTTAGGGCCTTCTGACATCTGGGGCAAGAAAAGACTGAGGATATGACGTCGGTCATGCGCTTTTGTACCCTGACGTCCTGATGTCAGTTTTAAGCGCCTTGACCGACGTCAGCCTAATACTTTGGTATTCGGGCAGACCGAGGACAGCGGACTACCCATATGTAAGGACTGCAGCAATGTGGATCTTCGAACATCTACATTTATGGTAGGTACAAAACTGTACTTTTCCTTTCATCCTAGGTCTTTAGGATTGGCTGTTTCCAAGCAAACGATTTCTTTTTGGATTTCTAAGGCTATTTCTTTTTGTTACACTTTTCATGGCAAAAGACTTCCTTCTTCTGTAAAGGCTCATTTTACTAGAGCTGTGTCTTCTTCTGGTGCTTTTTTTCAAGGGCTCAGATACTAAATTCTATTCTTGATGCAGCTACCTGAACATTTGTGCATACTTTTACAAAACACTACAAGGTAGATGGTATCTCCAGAGCTAGAGCTGGTTTTGCTAATGCCATTCTTGATGGCTTCTTTAGAGGACTCTACTTATGGTTCCTCCTCCCAAGTTTCTTCTTGAGCTTTGGCACTCTCCCATACCTTATGAATACTGCAGCAGTGAATGTAAGGACATAGTGCAGTTGTGTACAATCTTACCATAACAGTAGCTGTCCTTACCACTGCAGTATTCACTCCCTTCCTTCATCCCTCAAGTCTTTTTTCCTTCCTGGTCTGTAAGTTCTCTTTGGTTTTCCTTGGACTGCTGTTCCTACTGTTCTGAGGATGGTATGGCTGAACATCACCTTTATACCTACTGGTAAGCAAGGAGTGTGTAGGTGACATTCAGTGTACCTTAAAGTAAAGGTAGGCTTTGATAGACTGGCCAGATGTTGGGCTTCATGGCAGGGAATCCCATAAGTTATGAATACTGCAGTGGTGAAGGCAAGGCCATCTACCATTATGGTAAGATTTTGCAAAACTGTATTTTACAAAAGTTCAAAGAACTGTGCTAAAATATCATGTAGCACAAGCAGGATGCATCAGTTTTAACAAAGTATGGCATCTTTCAGCATGGTATAATTATATCAACTGATAAATTTCTACCAAGGTGGACAAACTGACTTAGCTTTACTTTTACAGACAAAGATATTAGAACTTACTCATGAAACACATCAGGGAATTCTGACAACAGATACTTATCAGAACAAATACTTTATTCACAGGAATTATTTGGCTCTCAGGCACAGATAAATGTGTTGAAGATATGACATAATTGCTTATCTTGTCATTCCAATGACCTGGTTGTTAAATGCAGATTTCTGTTGCCGTATATGAAGATCAGAATATCTACCTGTAATAAGACATCTGCGACACCTGTTCTGTGATCAATTCAGTTTCACCTATGTTTTCAGCAAGAATAATATCAGTTGTAAAGTACTGTATAAACATACATCTGCTTGTCACACTAACTCTGTCCAAAAGTCCATAAGGCATGCTACGAAACACCATTCTGCTAGGACACTTCAACTATTGCACCATCAGCTGATAGACTCAGACATGTATGTTCATAATTGCAAACTTCTAGTACCATTTAGTCCACACCCCAACCAGGGGAGATACAATCCTGGATTTAGCCCTTACTAGTATGGGACAGCTCTGCTCGCTACCTGTTGTAACTCCTCCTTGGTCATATCACACCATAGGTCAGTCACATTCATTGTAAGGCTGAAGCCAGAATCATCCTCCAATGCCTCAGTATACAAAAATTATGCAAAGGCTAATCTGCTAAAACTGAGAGATGACCTGACTAAATTCAACCCCCTCTCACCTCAGTGTTCTAACTTTTTATGAAAAATCCTTTACTGTCAAGTTCTATCTATGCACAAGTAGATAGTTGCACAGATGCACTGCCTCAGAAATAAATACAATGCAAAATTTAAAAAATAAGTCCCTTAGATGAAACCCTAGTATAAACAGGCTCTATAATATAATAAAAGAAAAAATTAATTGCATGCAAAAATAAATTTAACTCGCATGAAGCCAGAAGTGCTGTTTGTTAAACTAAGCAAGCAACTCCAAATCCTGATCAAATCAAAAAGAACATGCTGTGAGGTAAAAATAACCACCTAGATGAAAGATAAAGCATTTAACTATGCTTGAAATCTCAGAAAATGCCCAGCAATGTGCAGATCTAATAGTAAATTATACCACATACTCAGACCCAGAGGACATTGCCAATATATTACAGAAATCCAGCTCCAATTCCACCCACACCCTTCCATTTTTGTCAAATTAACCCCTCCCCTCAGTCAAATTTTCCAAGAATAAGTTCTCAAGGTGCTATCTAAGACCAATAACACTGTCTATGGGACCAGATAACATATCAGGCTACCGACCAGCTAATCTGAAGCATGAATTGTCATCCCCCCCTCACCTTGGAGAGGCTATTCAACATTAGCCTTAAAAACAAGCTTTGTGCCGAATGAATGGAAGACAATAGTCATTCCTTTGTACAAAGGTTGGGACTACAACAAACCCAGCTAATTACAGACCCACCCAGCTGACCAGCATCATCTTCAAAGCTACAGAAAGAAGCATTAGGGAATAAATGTGGAACTAGGCAACCTACAGACTTTTGATACAACCTGGTTCAGATTCGTCAAGGTTAGGTTCTGCCTACTTAACCTGGTTGATTGAGGCAATGGACAAAGGTAAATCACTGCCTATCTGGATCTTGCAAGTGCAATCAACACCATCTCACTTGCATCACAGATAAACTCCTCCAGCTAAATGTTACCTCCTGTTTTACTCACTGGATAGAAAATTGGCTCATATAAAACATAGGAATTAAGGGTGGGTGGGTGGTTCTACCTCCTCCAAAAGACCTGTCCCTAGTAGAGTACCTTAGGCTTTTGCCCTTGGGACACTTCTATTTGGTATTTACTAATTGAAGGTCAAAGTAAATGTTAAAGAATAGAAGCTGAGCAAGTTTCCAGACCTGATACGATTATAAATGTCCTAGAGGACAACATGATCCTACAGGTGGACCGGTCCTAAACAAATAGCTGGTGTCAAAACCATGGACTGAAAGTAAATGCCATGAAATGTATAATTGTATCTTTCAGGAAGCATGATTGCTGTTGTAACTACCTTACTGACAAGTCTGGAACCTGGAGATATTCCATATGTGAGAAGGGACATAGAGCTATATAAAACCGTAAACAGACAGTTCTAGAAGTAGGATCAAGACCGTTTGATAGCGGAAGCAAAAAAAAAAAAAATCTGGGCTAGAGCATTTCATAAGATATAGTACTACATCATAGCAAAGGCCTCTCTTAGAAAATTTGAAGCTAACACTACACTTTTAAATGTGCCTTCCTTCAAACCCATTGTGTCAGCTGTTTTTTTTCAAAGATGGAGCCCATTTCTGTATGGTTGGGAGCATGTTTTAAACCCCATCATTCAAGAGTCCAAATTTTGTTTGCAGGATTCATGATGCCTTTTGGAGCTACTCAGCAAGTTTGTTCCACCTGAGGTTCCTTTCTTTTTTGTGTCCCTTGATGTGGCATCACTTTATACCTGTATTAATCAGGAGATTGGTTTGGAGTATATTAGAGAATATTTGAGCAATTACACCACATCTGATGATAAAATCACTACTGTATGTACATTGATGCAACTTGTACTTGAGGACAGTTTTTTGAAGTTAAGTAACAAGCTTAACAGACAGACATCAGGTGTTGCAATGGGGGCTAGGTTAGCCCCCATTTTTGCCACTTTGGTTATAGCAATGTGGGAATGGAAGTTTTTCATTCAGCACCCGATGGCAGATAACATCTTGTTTTACTGTCGTTGCATTGATGACTTCTTTTTATTATGGAGGGGTGATGTTGATGAGTTTACTTCTTTTGTCAGTGATTTAAACATGACCATTGATTTTTTGGAAATTTACTGTAGGTGGTTTTGGTGAGACTATTAACTTCTTGGACATTCATTTGGCCTTCAGTCATTCGGCGGGTGCATTCACTAGTAAGATATTTA